>NC_089722.1:18997391-19150307 GCF_035083965.1 Branchiostoma lanceolatum | reverse complement strand
CCCGGCAAAAAGGCACAAAGCATCGGTATAGAATATAGCAAGGGTTACTAGAAATGATTTGCAGTTTTAAAAGGTCGTTCACGATTCCGAACACGCATGCGCAAGGTTAAAAGTGAAGCCCCCTGACATTATTCACATTGCACTACAGCGAGAGGTGTCGCTGCTTACAAGTTACAGATGCGGTCTCAAACGTAATGCGGTGTTTACAATGCGGTCTCAAACTTAAATTCTCAAACGCGTTCCTTACGTATATGCTAACGTTACATTGAAGGTATACCATATGAGGCATGTTTTATACATTCCCAATCCTCTAGTTGTATATACCTGTGCTTGCCAACCGTGTTACGTCCACATCCGTGCAAGAGTTCGGAACGCACACGCCTTGTACATAGTGCTTCATACCTGCTGCCACCTCCTGCAAATAAGTTCGATATCACAGTTGTTATGACACCAAAAACAATAAAAATTCTGATTAAATAGGTACCGCTCATCTAAATAATCTAGGTCAACTGTGGAGGTTCGATGAAAATTGTCCATGTGAACTATACACTTCAATGATACTAACCATTTCATGTCTACTGGTTCTTTAAAATCAATGGCAAATACAGCAAGACCACGGCAAGTCCGTAGACACATAAAAATACATGCACATATACACGCGCGCGCGCACACACTGACACACATACATATCAAAGACATTATCTCCTTCACGGAGGTAAAGATTCTTACCCTTGGTATCCCTCCCCAGTTCAAGCGACAATACGTAGCACGAAAGTCTGTAGGTCGGTCAGGAGCGCTGTTAGAATCCACCGTACATCCCTGGTAGCTGCCGAAGTCCATCCAGTCCCCCTGGAACAAACCTGACGGGATCGTCTTCCCCGTACTGTCCAACACTGTGAGTAACAGAGGGAATGTCATTGTGATGTCGCTGAATGACAGCGCTGAAAATAATGATAGTCTTTATTGCATATTTCTGCCCAAAAGGGCTAAATGCACAGTTGACCACACGTGGTCTATAAGAAGCATAATGCAAAACATGAATTGATAAAATGCGACATTCTAGCATTAAAAACTAAAAAAATAGACAAACTTTGGACTATTGCTAAACTAATGTTGATCACCTAGTAGTTTCTTCTCTCTTTTTGAAACATTTGTAAACATGACTACATACTTTGTCCATTGTATGTTCGTTCTTACATGACATCAGGTATATGAAAGTGTCCTGCTTTGACATTTTTGTACATTTCTTGTCTAATTCTATTGTCTTAAACAGCGATTGGCGCTCATCTTCATATAAGGAATAATCGAGTAGAAAGAAAATGAAAACAGCTAAAACTTTGATTTCTAACTTGTGCTACGGTCACCATTGGAGAAAGAGTAGTTTGAGTGTTTTTATTTTTCTGCACACTTTTGGGCTCCCTGTGCCTGCCGGGCTACTTTTTGGGCTCGGTCGGGCCCTCGGATTTTCTCGGAGTTAAAGTCGGAGTTAAAACCAGCACAGGACCCGGCGTTGAAAAGACACCGTAACGTTATCGTGACAACATCGAAATGGCCCAGTAGGTGTCTCGAGGGCACCAGGCTTAATTTGTGACGTCATCCGTGGCTTTATGTCAAAAGTGAATGCCACGGAGACATAAACAAAACTGTTTACAAGTCATGGGCCTTCACCTTTGCCCATGCGTACTCGGAATATAGTGAGCGACCTTATAATAATTACCACTTCAACGAAACGTCTGCAATGTACCAGGTGTTTTGAAAACCATGTTAACTATACTCCCCGCACTGCTATTAAACTTCTGAACGGGGTGTGCCGCAAAATTACCAGTACTGTTGGTTCATTCATCATGGAGGCATAAACAACTCTGACTTACTTCGACCGGCGTAGGTCTTGAAGGCGGTGGCATCATCGTGAAGTTTCGTACTGTGTTTGAAACACGGCCGGCTGACTTGTCCATCGTGCACCAGATGCTCCACCATAGTCCAGTTGATCGGCTTGTTTTGAGCCAGACCGTAGAAATGTTCCCTAAACTCGCGGTAGCCCGGGGACAGGTCAGCATGTGTGTTGTCAGTAGTAGCCCGGCAGTTCGCTAATAAACACAGCAACGTAGCTATCATCATAAGTTCCGCGTCCATTCTCGGCACTGGTTGGAAACTTTTTTCTGGCTGAGTTCGACTTGCCACCCCTTAGTCTTCCGTATGGTTTACAAACACCTGGATTTACAAAACGCTGTTTTCTTATCAACCAGCTGACACGTAACTGGGTTAGTGAACTGGTTTTACCGCCGGCCTTGATGAATCAACAGGCTGTACAAATGACATACATTAACCGGCTGCTACCCGGCTAGCCGGAGGCTACTACTTAATTGAGATCCCTGGTAACTGGACAATATACAACAAACATTGTTCTAATGAACATTTAAATGCGTTAACAGAAATAGCCTAACGCAGGTTATACAATTATGCAATACTGAGGGAGTTATTTTAGACACGGAGACAGTCTATGTTACCTAGGAGGTTTGATCTAAATAACAACCTAAATAACGAGCTTAATATCTGTGACAAAAAAGAGCATTTCAAAGCTATCTGAAAGCTGGCTTGCCTGATCAGTATGTGTAAATGCTATGTATATTGAATATCAAGGCATGTTGTTCAATACTTGTGTGTTTGTTACCTAGCGTTGACAGAATATTTTCAATCGAGCGATGTCCGTGGTTCCTTGGTGGTACGGAGTATTTGTTATCACGCGTTTACAAAGTATTCGTTCTCCAGGGATGTCCGGAGCTCAATGTTGTTGTTTTTTTTCGCTCGACACACCAGCATTGTTGATCATCACTTGAATATATTGGCGCCAACATCTCTTTCTTAATGCTCAGAGCCTTGAGATTGTACTTCTAAGGTTCTTGCCGATCCGAACTGAATAAGTAACTGTAAATCAGTGTGAACATAGAGGAACTTTATTGCACGACAGCTGTACATGGTAGTACAATGTACATCAGTATGGCAAGACTCATTGGCTTGTATGAAACTTTTATTAAACATTAAATTGCACAAATCAGATTATAATCAAACTTAACATCCTGATACGTTTGGTCTTGATCATGAATTACATTACATCGCTTATTTCCAGCCCAAACACCTCCTTTCACATCCTAAAGCGACATCAAGTCCCTTGTGTTTCATTTTGATTTGTGGAGTCAAAGCCCTTAAATTCCAGACCACTTCGTGAATATGAGACCACCAAGCGGACGAATGCAGTACTGCAGGAATGACTGCCCCCGAATATTGTATAAACACTTCATGATAGAAAACACGGATGTTGTCTCCAACGTTACAGGGGACTACCCAATTGAAGAGCTAGAGCTTCATTTCACATTCTCAAAAAGACGGGGACACTGGAATGATAAATTTTCCATTTAAAAAATGAGCGATGTAGATATTCCTCCCTCAGAGAAGTGGTAGGATCCGATACATCAACTTCCGGGTCAGAAGGCGCACATGTGGTGCGAACCCAGACTTGTTCCTTCCACGAGATTTTCTGGAAAATAAGACGATTTATCAGATTTCTAGACGATCTGAAGATCAAGTTTAGGCGGCAGGACTTTAATCATGAGGTAGGTGTAATGTCTTTCTGCTTGTACATTGTATACAGGTCTGCAAATCTGTTTATATAGTTTTCTCGGAGAAGGGAGGGGGGCACACAACTCACGAAGATTAGGCACCGGCTTGTTTTTGACGTCTTTTTATGCGTTTTTTCGGGCTTTCTATTCTGTCAGGGTTTTTTTTATGTCCACCAAGAGTATAATTAAATTGTAAAATGTAATGCTGTGTTGATACATGGAGGTTATGTTTATTTAAACATCCATTTTCCCCCAGTGAGACGTCGGGCACCAGCCGAGTTCTGGCCCAGCTGAAGAGCGAATCGGGGGAGGTTCTCGGGGCGCCCTTTGACCTGCCCTTGGACATCACGCCAGAGAAACTGCAGCTGGTGTGTCATGCACTGCTGGAGAAGGTATGGTCATGTTTGTTTGAATTATTTTTTGTATCGTTAAGCTGTTAAACTTGTGGCATTGAATGACCAAGTAGCTCCTCTGGCATTCCTGGCTATAAGTTGTGTCGTTGGGAAAGGCACTTGACATGACTTTTCTCACTCCACCCAGGTGTAAAATTTGGTACCTGACTTTGGTTGAGGAGGTAGAAGGCAGTGGAAGGAGAGGAATGGGTTCTGCCTTCCAGTACCGTGCCCTAGACACAGTGGTTAACAACCCACTGCCCCTACGGCCTATAGTAAGAAAAAGGCTTCACATTGTATGAGACTACCAGTACCTTTTTGTGTACATATTGACAGTACACAGGAAGTTAATATAAGTACAAAGGTTTATCCATTATTACCTACAAGCTGTTCCTTATTCTCAATTCTTAAACAGGAAGAAACCACGCCATATGCCTTCTTCGTCAACGACCGAGAAATCGTCTCCGATCTACAAGACATCGTTGAGAAGGAGAAGCTTGGTACAGAGCAGGTCTTAGACATCATCTACCAGCCTCAGGCTGTCTTCAAGGTCCGAGCCGTAACCAGGTGTACCAGTACCATCGAGGGACACTCCGAGGCCGTCATCTCTGTGGCGTTCAGCCCCAGTGGCAGGTGAGGTTCTAATCAACATTGTGGTGGCACAATGGTTGTTGGCTCAGAACCTGGAGGTACTAATGATGACTGAGTTCGAATCCCTAACAGTCCCTGTATATGTAGACCTCAAGTAGCCTTATCTTTCTTTTATCATTTATGTACATGTGTATTCTGTATATGCTGTGTTCCTGTGTGTCATGTAGTTTTGTCCAGTCATGTTTTTGAATGGACCACAGGAAGAGTAGCTGTTAAGCTAATTGTGGATCCTAATATTAGTAATAAACTCAACTCAACAGTTCCCGAAAGTGCACCCTTGGGAAAGGCACTTTTTACCGATCCTGACTGTCCATCACAACTAACGTACAGCCCAACCAATGACAGCATGGAAACTAGTGATTTGACCAATAATGGAGTGGCTGCTTATCCCTGAAAGATTTGCATTTTTATACAGTTACAATTTTTTAGTTTGCATTTCTGTTTTTTAATGTAAGTTGGTGGTGCTACTAGCATGGGATCAGTCTATACAGGCTTTTCATTGACGTCACAATCATCATAATTTTAATACCCCGGCGACCATATGTTGGCGGATGATTTGATTAACCTTGTCCCTGCTGCCTACTAGTAACTCTGTAACCTATAGAATGTATTGCTGAATGTACAGTAGTTTTAAATGTAGCCATTACCTGTTTGCTTGTTTCGTAGATATTTGGCCAGTGGTTCTGGAGACACAACTGTTAGGTTCTGGGACATCTACACAGAGACTCCAAAGCATACATGTAAAGGTAGGGGTCCATTTCCTTTCATTGTACCTCTGAGTCTCATCAAAGTGATATGTTATGGTGATGTTGTAGTTGTACCTATAGTAATATGTACTGTATTGCAAGGTGTTGTGACGCGCTTTCAGTTTGAGAAAAATCTGTGCCTTTCCAACCAAATCTTTGGTTACTGATAATAGTCTTTATTGCATATTCCTACCCATATTGGCTAAATGCACAAATGACCACATGTGGTCTATAACTTAGTATAAGAAGCAAAATGTAAAACAGGAATTGATAAAATGCTACATTCTCACATTGAAAAGTAAAAAGTAAAAAACAAACAAACTGTGGACTATTGTTAAATTAATGTTGATCACCTAATAGTTTTTCTTTCTTTTTGAAACACGTACTGTATTGTTTACTTTAACACACATACTTCAAATGGTAAAAGTTTAAAGATGTGTGTTTTTCCAGGTCATTCTCACTGGATTCTAGCATTAGCCTGGGCACCTGATGGGAGAAAACTGGCATCTGGGTGCAAAAATGCGCAGGTGAGGGACTCAGGGAGTCATATTTTCTACAGTGCAGCAGCGCCCCTGTTTGATGTGCCCAGGTACTGCAGTATGTAAACTGTATATGAATGCCTGGGAAGAAAGTGAAATTTAGCGCTGTAACAGCTATTCAACATACATGTCACTTTGCATTACTACATGTATATTTAGTATTACTGGACTGTCCTAGACCAAGAAATGATAGATTTTGATAACTTTTTGAAATGTATCATATCAGAAGTGACATGATCTTTGTTACAGATCTGTATATGGGATCCAGCAACAGGGAAACAGGTGGGGAAAATGTTAACAGGACACAAGCAGTGGATAACCTTCCTCTCCTGGGAACCATTACACGGGTAAGTAAAGCTACCATCAGAGTTTTGCATCTGCCAGTACAAATTACATTGTATATTTACCCTCATGAAAAATGGAGGTATAGTTTTTGGTTCATTTGTTTGTCCGCAAAAAAATAGTAACTTAAGAACCTCTGAATGGATTGTGATGCTATTTGGTGTGTGGGTAGGTGTTGTAAAGTAACACAAAGGTCAAGGGCGATTTTGGGCCCTCTAGCAGCAGACCTTGGTACTGCAGCAGATCTTCCAGTTTTTTGTATCTTTTGTTTTGGTTAAGGATTTAGGCAATACTATAGGCATACAGGAGATTAAACAAGAACATGTAAAATTGATTTTGATAGACTTTGCAAGCAATGAAACTAATAGCATGTTTCTCCTATTCTGGTGTTTCAGTAACCCTGAGTGCAGACGTCTTGCAAGCGCATCAAAGGTATGTTTTAAAGTCTAAAGATATGGGATGTAGTGTTGGGAAAGATACAGCTAAAATTGTTTGAATAAGTTTTAACTATTACTGTTAGAATTTTGATTTCCTGTTCATCGATGGCACTGAGTTAGGATATTGGATGTAGTTTTTGGGAGGATGACGGTTCAACTTTTTTATGTTTTCATGTTTATCTTAAGTGAATATGTTTGTATGTTGTTTACAGGATGGCACAGTTAGAATATGGGATGTAGTGTTGGGGAGGACGTTACTCAGTCTGAACGGCCACCTGCAGAGTGTGACATGTGTGAAATGGGGAGGGGAGGGACTAATCTACACAGCCTCGCAGGACAGAACCATCAAGGTCTGGAGACCTGACGATGTGAGTAGGAAATCAACGTTCATTTTCAGGAATTTGATATTTCCTAGATAATACTGTAAATGCCTTTTATAAGGGATTTGCTTTCTCAGCGGGAAGAAAGTTGAGTCATTGCAGTATTTTTTCGCAGTCGAAACAAGGGGTAGGCTAGCCTGAGTGTCATCCTGTTTCAGTTCCAGGCTCTACCTTCACCAAACAGAGCCTGGAACTGAGACAGTATGACACTCAGACTAGGGGTAGGCAGGCAGAAGACAAAAAAAATTTTCCCACTGGTTTTAAGGTTGTGGTGAAGAGGTTACTGCAAAAACTGCGAACATAAAACCGCCACAAACATTTTAAACATTACAGTACTCTAAATCCATTTAATATTGCAGTTGGTAATTTTTTCAGTTAGGGAGAAAATTTAAATGCAGAGATGTTTGCGGGGATTCAATTTCGTGGTAGGGAGAAAATGGAGTGTTCTCAGTGGTTTTTAGTTCTCATTTGAAACAATAATAGCGCTATACAGTCACACAATTAATGAAACGGCTTTTTGCGGTAAAGTGTTCACCGCAAAAACTGCAAACCACCAAGAACATCTCTGCATTTACAGTTATTTTGATGGTTGAAACAAATAACACTGTTTCAATTGTTGATAATTAAACATTTTGCGATGATGAAATTTTAGCGGTTGACTAGTGGCCACTAAAATTAAGTTACTGTTAACAAATCAAGAATTACAGACATATGTTTTATTTCCCAGGGAGTGTTGTGTAGAACACTACAGGGTCATGGACACTGGGTGAACACCATGGCGCTCAGTACCGACTACGCCATACGCACGGGAGCCTACGACCCCGCCAAGGCCTCCATCGTACACAAAGACACTCCTGAACCAGGTAATTATAAGCGGGAATTGTACAGTAAAGTAACAAACATGGAACTTGGAAAAAGAACGGGAATCCAAAAAATCTGATGTACATACATTGTATGTCCGTGCACATGTGAAATGTTTTTGGACCCAGGGAACATTGAAAAGCAAGAGTTGACAATATGTTTTACGAAATTGAAAATGAAGATGAACAAAAAAGCAAATGAAATTTGTGGCAGGAATAAGGAATTATATGTACAGTAGAAGCCACTTGATTGCACCTCGGATAAACGCACCTTCCGTTTAATTGCACCAAATCCCAAAATCCCAAACCGGTTCCCATTCACTGCATTGTTAGTGACTCCGCATAACTGCACCGCACATTGTCACCAATTTCGGATAACTGCACCAATTTTTCTTCAAAAATCCTCAAAAAAGTTAACTAAAAAGGTGCGCTAAAAATCGGCAAACGTGGTACAAATCAGCCGATACCTGCCGGTGTAAAGGCGCAATACCGCGAATATGTTTAAAACTGTTTTTGAGTAACAAAAGAAGGCGGTCTCCATTGACAGTCACGTTGATAAGAATCGTATGGGAGGTCCCCGGGCGGGTCCAGGGCGTGTCGGCACCATCAAGAGACGCACGCCTACCAAAGGCCGCATTGCGCTTTGGCAGACAGCATGCTGCACTCAATAAAGATTGGTCTCTACCTGTACTACTATCTTATTACTGTGAATGCATTCAAGTTCGCATGGATTTGATTTCGCGTTAAGGATGGCATAGGGTGTTGTCGGTGGTTTGAGGTTTGCGGCAGCGCTACATACTGCTGCCGATAATAAAAGACCGGCGTCTTTCCGTACATCTAGTCGGAAACAATAGAGGCTCGGCAAGGGCTACAGACGTGTAGGCGGACATAACAGTCGCTTTTGGCGGTGCGGTGCTAACGTGATCATTTGGCTGAATCCGCGTCCTAGAAACTTCCTGCATTCACCGGAACGAGGTATACGCGGGTTAGGCTCTGATACTGTATATTATTAAGGAGAATGATCTGTCCTTGATCTGAGTCATCTAACCATATCTGCCCACTAGATACACTGTACATTTTGTTCCTTATTTTGAATTTTGACGACGGAGTTTTTCAGTGTAATTCCTGGACACAAGTTGTAATTAAGAAGGTAATCTCTGCCAAACATACCGCTATCTTAACTTAGAATTGACAGACCTATGTCACCAGAGTCATCATTTTCATTTTTAGAAATACAGTACAGGCGGAGTTGTGTTTGTTAGATTAGATCGTCCTTGTGCTTTTACGCTATCGGCGCATTTTTATCCTTTGTTTGCGCATTCACCAACACAAGTGTGAAACTTTCGATGTAATTTGTTGACTCAAGTTGTAGATACGGTGTCAAGTTTGTCTTAGTCATACCTACCGCCATTTAAACTAACAAATTGTGAGACCAAAGTCATTATTCTAGACATAACGTTACAGTCGGAGTTGTTTTCTTTGCTGTGCGAATCAAGCATATTTTCTCTTTCTACACGTGTACAGTACCTAGCTACTGATTTAAACATCTGTGAGGAAGCAAAAGAAATGTTAAGTTTAATCTGTACAGTATCATGGTAAACTTTACAAGATTTTTGTACAGTACATGTCCTTGAATACGTAAATAAAGTTAATAACTGCATAATTTCGTCCATTTTCTTTGTGCTAGTGTTTCTGACTAACAATACACCGCCCCGCCCATGGTGGTACGGTCCAGCTGGACATTTCGCATAATTGCACCAGCCGGATAATTGCACCAAAAACGCTGGCAAATGCGTGGTGCAGTTAAGCGGAGTCTACTGTATATATATGCCATGATCATATCAGCAACCATGCTACAAATTAAAGCCCATGTTTCCAAGGGACAGGTATTTACAGTTTCAGAGAAATACAGGCATCTCTTTCACTGAGAGTTTATTCTACTCTTTTTTTTTCAGCTGAAGAAGTCAAGAAGAAGGCATTGGAAAGATACAACTCTGCGAAGGTCTGCGCTGCTTTTTATTTAACTTTCCTTTAGTTAATAATCGTTAAGATATCAAGTTTAACACATTTCACAACATTTCTCTCCAATCCTGCCGGCAGTTTGAATTTAACAGTTTATGCAAATGTCTTAGCCCTGTAAGCTAAAACATGAAATTCTGTTATAATGACAAGCACTAAACAGCAACAACATCAATGGCTTAGATCTCAACTTTGACCTTTTTTCTTACAGGGTACAGGCCAAGAAAGGCTGGTCTCAGGCTCTGACGACTTCACCCTGTTTCTATGGCAACCGTCGGTAGACAAGAAGTCGTTAGCTCGCATGACGGGCCACATGGCGCTCATTAACGAAGTGTGCTTTTCGCCCGACGCACGTCTCATCGCCAGCGCTTCCTTCGACAAGTCTGTCAAGCTGTGGGACGGGAAGACTGGCAAGTGAGTACAGGGGGAGAAAATGTCAAGCTGTGTGACAGGAAAACTGGGGTCAGACTGGCATTGTTACTTTAGTTTTCTGTTTCTAGGGCTATTTTGCCAGTAAAAATTTGTCCAAATTTGTGTAGGGGCATTGCGAGGAAGCAGAGCAACTAAACGGGGCATGGTGTGGCGTTTTACAGGATTTTATGTCGAAACTGGTTCCCAGACCCCATACCTTGGCCAAATAATTTGGTCTCAGTACAATGCAAATTACATGCAAAGAAGTCTCTTATTAGTAACATTAATATGAATTTATATTATCTCCAAAATGAAATTATGTTT
This sequence comes from Branchiostoma lanceolatum, assembly GCF_035083965.1. Lineage (NCBI taxonomy): Eukaryota > Metazoa > Chordata > Leptocardii > Amphioxiformes > Branchiostomatidae > Branchiostoma > Branchiostoma lanceolatum. Next base: position 19,139,589 of record NC_089722.1, on the reverse strand, counting down.
CCTGCTACCTTTCTGGCACCTTTGACTCAACTTCTTGTTAGTATCCTGGCATGCCTAGAGCATTGAAATGCCGATTGAGAAGCTACGGACACACACCACTAACAAACAAACACACCTACACATTTCAATACCTCTGTTTTCACAGAGGTAACTATCAACAATCAAACAGAAACCCACATAAAACCACTGTACATGCATGGGTCTAGTCTCTACCAGACTAACTGCGCCGGCTTTGGCCTATATAGTATAGGGAGAACATTTGCCGGGGGACTTTGGCCATGGAGGGTAACATTCACAGGCGCAGTTTGACCCTATCTCCGTAGCCGACTCCCTTCATACAATTGACTCTATTTTGGCCAATTTCTACAATTATCCCAACGATCCGCGGAGGCTGGTGTAGCCTACATGGGTCAGTTCAGGTACGGGTAGACTTCAGAAAAACCTGCACAGCTCCAATTTTATCTGCACTAACCTGCATATTATGCAGTTGGTACTTCAAGCCCTACAGGTCATCTAAAGGAAAATCAGGTAGGGGGCAATAGAGGTCTTTTCTAGCTTTAGGCAATACTTTTTTCCCTATATATTCTTTGATCCACAGTGTGAATGGGTGTAATATATAAAAAATAGAGAGACACAGGGAATTAGAATTTTTTTTTAAGATGTCTTTTCTAGCTTAAGGCAATACTGTTAAGTATATATCCGGTGTGCGATGGTCCAAATCCTTCTGTCTGGAGTTGGTGATTCACTATAAATCACCCGGATGGGGGCCTGGCGAACCTCCATCTCGCATCAGCCATTAACTGTGATTTTCACCATTCACCCGGACGGGAGACCTGGCGCATCCCGGTCTTGTATCAGCCAACGAAAGGGTATGTCACCCCGTAAGGGGCAGTATAACCCCGACAGTGCGTAAGCACGTTGACTGATGATGATGATGATGAAGTATATATCATTTGACAGTGTGAATGGATGTAATATATAAAGTTGTTATCTCTGTTCCAGGTACTTAACATCACTGCGTGGGCATGTCAATGCTGTTTATCAGGTGTGTCATCATTCTTTACGTCGGTGCCAAAACCACTCACTCCACACCAATCCATTACTTTGGTTCTCAGTCATTTTGAATGAAATATTTAACTGTTAGCACATCATTACACTTGTAACAGAGAGCTGGGAGGAAATCTCGCATCTGACTAGTACTGTATTCACTCCCTAGTGTGTACCATTAAGTACAGACCTCACCTTAGACTCTGTTTTCATGTTAATCTTCTAGTTCATTGGTATGGTATTTCTCAATCCAAGAGCTGTGGCGTCATGTTAGCGTAAAGGTTAGGGTGTTTGGCCCAGAACCCAGAGGTCCTGGGTTTGATTCCTAACATCCAACATGCCACCGATGTTGTGCCCTAATAGGAAAACTCACTCAACACAACTCATGATCACCCAGTTGTAAAGATGGGTACCTGACTTCTTGGTTGGGGAGGTAAAAGATGGTGAAAGGAGAGGGTTGGGCTTTACCTTCAAATACGGTGCCTTAGACACAGTGGATCAATAATAAGCATAACAGCCCACTGCTATGGGACCTTTACCTTTTACCTTTTTAATCCAAGATCCAGTCAGTCAAACTGGTGTGGCCTTACTTGAGTTACATGCCCTTAAGGAAAGTTCATGGGTGATCTTACAATCTCTTTTGTTGAAGGCCCAGTTATTAGAATTGTATCAACTCTGTGTATCATTGCTGTCATCTATGTTTACGTCAATGCCACAGGCACTCACTTGGTTGAGTTATGCACCCAATAGGACAGTTTGATAAGATCTAGCGGCCTCGTGTATTAAGACCAGTACGTCAGTTATTGAAATCTGCACTCTGCCTCTCTCCACATCTGGTTCAAATTCCATGGAGCCAGCAGCATGGGTTTGCAAGACTTGCATCATCCTTTCTGTGTGGGGGGGGGGGGGGGGGGGGGGTGCTGCATTGCACTACTAGGTAACAAAAAAGCATCAAGATGTGTCCTCAGTCTGAGGCTGCCCCACTTTACCTAAATTGTATACTCACTGGTACTGGTAGCATTGTGTTTATCTTCCACTGAGTTCAATTCCCTTGGTTTGATAGCAAATGCCTGACATTGCATACTGATGATGATGTTCGTCCATTGTTGTTGATGAGGACCTCGACTTCATTGCAATGCTAACGAATCAAAATGTGACATTTTATATACAAAGTTATGTACTAAGAAAAAAGACAAATTGTCATACATGTGCCTTTGTTGATAAAGAATATAGATTAATGGATGTATTGTATAAATGTTTTTGTAAACTGTGACGTTTTCTGTTGTCTCCTGTACTGAACCCAGTGGGTATATGTAATTTTCACTCATTCATTCATTGATGGATTGATGAATTGATTATTTGTTTGAAAATTGATTGATTGTCAGGTTGCGTGGTCAGCTGACAGCAGACTGCTGGTCAGTGGCAGCTCGGACAGCACGCTGAAGGTGTGGGACGTGCGGACTCGCAAACTGGCCGTGGACCTGCCGGGACATGCGGATGAGGTCAGTTTGCCACCATGATCACATTCTGCTCTCTTCAGTATGAAATCAGGGAGCTTCAGGCATTAGCCTCAAGCGTCAAACCTCTGCACGAGAAAGAACCCAACACACTTATCAAGAAGAGTAGGGGTGACCCGGTGTGCTTGGCCAAAAATGTGAGCCGTAGCGAAGCCGCATTGCACTACCACTAGCTACTTGAAACAGCATCATGCTTCACCTCAAATGAGGATCCTTGAAACGAAAATGAAATCCACTTGGATTGATTGAATGATTGATTGATTGATTGATTGATTGATTGGTTGATTGATTGATTGATTGATTGATTGATTGATTGATTGATTGGAAAAAACTAATTCTTGCTGGGAAATTTTAGGCACAAAGGTTTTACTATCCATTTCTTGTTATTTCAAATTTGTTGAATATTCTATTATCAAATTAGTAAATATAAAATATTCTCTCTGTAAGATATGTTTTCTGTCGATAATGGAAATACAAAAAGCATATATTGTGGGAAAAGACAAATTGATTTGCAAGTCAAATTTCAAGTCAATGAAAAGTTCTATTTGTCCATGACATCCCTAACCACCCAGAACTATTTCAGCACAGAGATATGTGGAAGGCAATTCTCTTAACCCAGTATTAGCCATTCTATAATCAATGTTGTCTTGATTCTACAGGTGTTTGCAGTGGACTGGAGTCCTGATGGACAGAGGGTGGCCAGTGGAGGCAGAGACAGGGATTTCAAGATGTATGTAAATACTTAGTTAGTCTTGTAGTTAGCTTTTTTTGTGAAAGTATTTTTTCTTCTTACTTAGTTACAGAACATCTCACTTCTAAGAAACTAGTTCTACTACCTCTGAACTTAATCTCCAAGCAGATCTACACGGTGCCAAAAATCGTATATGCTAGCCAGAGAAGCTCCAGTCAGCCAGATAAGTTGGAGCTTCTCTGGCTGACTGGAGCTTCTCTGGCTAGCATATACGATTTTTGGCACCGTGTAGATCTGCTTGGAGATTACTCTGAACTCTACTTCCTGTCACGTCTGCAAGTGTGGCCTGTGGGGTGACACCATCTTCCCATTCACTTCAGTGCCCAGCAAGCTTCATTTTCCTTTGCCTGGTCTTGTCAGATAGTCAAGGTCTGCTGCCATAGCTGGGCCTACCCTATAACTCTGATCAAATACTAGAGTAGTGTGTTTAATCCAGTGGGAATTTGAATCTAGGCTGCTGCTCACCCGACATGCATGCTGCTGGAAAGGGGCGCAGTCCTTAGGACGGGATGTAAAACCATATCCTCTATTCCTTGTATTTGTCAAAAAGAGCTGGGAACCTGTAAGTACTTTACAATAACATGTACATAGTGTTTGTCTTCTCTGTCACAACCAGGAGAAGATTAACTCTGAAAGTGAAAGTGAGCTAAACTGGTTCGATATCACTTTCACAAATTGGCTGTCAAAAGGCCACCTCAGGAGGCACCACATAAGCAGACTTTGGTTCAGCTGCAGGTAATTCTACACTGATCTTAAGATAACAACACCTGCTCCTTCAAGATTTCCCTGGGGCTCCTTTAAGATTTCCTGATTTCTGGATGAGTTGGGAGCTTATTTCCAGTGCCCTTTGTGTACAAGAAACCAGGAGGCATTCTTAATTGGAATTAGACGATGTGACGCAGTTTGATATCGTCTGTGAAATTACCTACACTCACAAGTGGAATGAACTGTCGATGACACGAGTAGTGCACCTTTCTTTCACCCAGAGTAACTAGCTTTGATTTCCCCCGGGTTTCCGTTAAAACTTTTCCCGGTTAGAATCAGCTTAGAAAGATAAAGCGAGCAAACTCGAGAACCAGGAAATTAGATTGGTGTGACCTTAGTGTCAAAATCCCCCCAGTGTTGATATTGAGGTGAAGACATGCTGTAACAGGTACTTTGTGCAAACCATGTACATGTATGCTAGAGATCATGAGCAGGTTTTTTTTGTTTTTTTCTGAAGAGGGGTGCTGCGCCTTCAAACTTTTGATATGTGCCATTTAACCTTTAGCACTAGACTAAGTACTCTATCTAAAGTAGCCATTTGGCACCCAAAAATATTGGTTACAGAGTCAGGCAGCAGGGAGAAGGTTATGCATTGGGTGCATATTTTGCTAAAGTAGGAAAAGTCTGATCGACCACCTGCTCGAACCCAGGGTTTACACGGTCTGTTTTTAATATCATATTAGACCTGTAGAGACAAACATTTTCCCTCACCAAAGGCCACATTTCCATAGCCTTGGTGCCATCCGATTACTACCGGGGCTCCTACACTCGCACCCAGGCTAACATTTTAACTTCACAGTTTCAAAAGCTGCACCCCAACCCCACTTGGTGACTCCATTCCCTCACTCTCAAGCCTCAGACGAGGGGTGATCAATAAGTCCTTGGCCTCACACAGAAATAAGGTGCACAACTCAATTTTTTTTAATGATTTCAGGGTATGAAGTCTTTTATGAATGTCTACCAAAATTCAAATCATTGTGATCATTATTTTGCTGACGACACTCAGTAAAGTTACGTGAGGTAGAAGGATAAAAACATGGACAATTGAGCTGTGACCTGAGGTGTGCAAGTCAGCTTGCTCTGCTGAAATTCAGATACCTACTTCTTTTTAGTTGAAATAAGATGGGAATGTTCATGAAACATTTTGACAATGTCTTCGAAGATTTTATGCTGATTCATGGCATGAGGAACTCGATTCACACAGCTCTGATCACAGTGCACCCTTTTTTTTCCTCGTCACTAACCTACTAGTTTTCAAATGGACGTTGACTAAAAAGAATTGGCCACAATAATTTGAAGTTTGGTGGATATTGCTAAAAGACATCATACTACAGAATTATGCCCCGAAATTTGAGTTGTAAACCTTTCTTCTGGCTGAGGCTGAGAACTTATTGATCACCCCTCGTACTCTATTCTACCCATCTCTCATCTTAAAAAGATCACCCACTGACTCTGATGGACTATTATCTCTGCTACAGCCTGACCTTTCTCCCTCCGATGGCTTCATTATTCTCTCTCGGTAACTGCATTCTCCCATCTGTTTCTTTCCAGGGTAACTCTTCTACTGCCCACGTTCATTATTGAGAACTTATTCATAATTACTGAGTATCTCACGGTGATTCTTTAGCCCTTCTATTACCTGTTAGGTCTCTCCAAGATTGACCTTAGCGAGTTCATCAAGTTGTTGCAATTTTTTTGTATCACTAACAACTGGCTAGTGAATTTGTTTCTTTCCCAGGTAATTCGTCCTCTGCCCACTGCTTCATTATTGAGAACTTATTCATAATTACTGAGTATCTCACGGTGATTCTTCAGCTCTTCTATTACCTGCAAGGTCTCTCCAGGTGACAGTGAAGAACTGTTGTCCTGACTTGACCCTAGCGAGTCCAATAGTTCATTAATTTGTTGCGATGTTTTGTATCACTGAAGACTGGCCAGGAGTTATTTGGCAAGTGACCACGGCAGTTTGTCTCAGCACAGCAGTGGTGTGTGTTAGTCCTAGGAGAAGTAATGCTTTGTCTCCAGTTTTGGTAGACAGAGATTTTTTTCTCATATTTTGGTGGAAGCAATCCCTCAAATATTGTAAAACAATGTTAAACAATATATCAGGAACTGGTATTTTTAACAATCATATTTCAATCATACAGAACATAGTATACACTTTACAAGCAAAATGTTTTATTGCAACATTGACAGTAATGAGGAGAACATTGTTGGAAAACAATTCAATAATGTTTTCATCACTCAGATGTGGACCCCCCAAAAAGGCAGGTTTTTACTAGGGTTGGTCAGAAACACAACATTTTTCCCCTCTGCCTTATCTAAGTTTATGCTTATGCTATGGTCTCCAGTAAGCTAAACATACTGTAGATCCTTTGGCTATTGCTTTCAAATTGTTTAAAAGGTATATATTTCAGTGATATGTTTGTATTTTGTCTTTGTCAGTTGGAGAACATGATGTCTCAGTGTTTACTGGATAAGTGGACAAGAAAGAGGAAAGTTCAACTGTGAATTATCTGCACTTCAAGCCAAGGTCATAGCTGGTGGATTCTCTAGAATAAAGAATGCAGCTCCAGGAGGTTTCCAAAATGATTTCGCTATTTTCAATTTTGTTTTTAATGAACTAATCATCAATCAGTTTTACTAAAAAGCAGTCAGAACCTTGTTAAGATATCTGCATGTAGCTGTCTGTTATAACTACACATATGATTGAATAAGTATAAAATATTGCACCTACAAGATGAACTCAACTGATTAGCAATCTGTGTATATTTTATTTTACAAAATTACAGTCTCTTACAATGATATTACCTATGTTTTCTTTGTTTAGCTTGTTTAACTCTTCTGTGACCAGCACATTATATCAACATGATGTAATGTTACACATATTTGTCTCCCGTTTATTATTTACACACATTTCTATTCTAAATATATATTATACATTACACTTTAGATTATATTAGATGTGTTTTAGATAATCTTTAAAGGCAGCTGTTCACATACTGATATATTTGTATTACTTATAAGGTCATTGTATTTTAGATGTTCCACAAGTACATATCTGAAGTTGATGTCATTCCATCGTATTCACAGTAGATCATCAAGTTCAGTGCTGTAATGAGGTCCCCTACCAGAAGTGTGACATTTGACCGGAGATATGTTATATCGTGGCACTGTTACGGTACCTATATATATATACAGTATACTAGTACTTCACAACAGATACTCAACATACACGTTATGACATGTCTGTCTAATAGAGACATTCAGAATAACATCTTTCCTTCAAATTGTAGTGTACATGTACTGTGGTGCATCTTTCCAATTATTTCTATTTCTTAGAGATTACTTACTTTAAGACAATTGCAAGGAAGGCAAGACCTCCAAAACATAAATTAATGAAGTTTCAGTCTGTACATATTCTTAAACACTTGTTAATACATTGGCTTGCAAGTTTATAAACACTCTGCAACGTATGACCCACTACACACCAAGTCACATGCTTCATCTGCATAACGTGACGTCACGGAAGGGGTGGACGAGCTGGGAAGTCGAACATTTGGGTAGGCCCAGTTTTTGCGTTGGAAATTACAGTTCAACTTTGTTTCAGTTACTACCACGATTGACTAGTATAGAGCTGACAACACTTTGTCCTTATTCTTGATAGAGATGAAATCTATCTACCTAACACCAACATACGCTAACACATCTAGATCCAAATTTTACTTCAATGTGATAAAATATTTACTATTCTCTTAAGCATTGTGTGAATTATTTTGCAAAGTGAACACAAGATGTAGATGGAAAGTGTTTGATAGCTTTGGTCATAAGTACTTAGATGTGGATGATACAGTATAGATGTGGTTGAAACAGGCGACACTACAATTCTGGACTGACAGTCTGATTCCGGAAAATGTTTTCTTAGTAGTAGAGAGTGACCAAATGAATTTACATCTATAAGTATGGCGTAACAAAGGTAACAATAAGACGTCTTCAGGGACATGGGTAGTCCTACAGACTTCCGGAAATCTTTGTATCATTTGAAATAAAATATGTTTTCCCTTTAGATATTGGTATTCTGCATCATGATGTGGTCATCAGTGTCAGAGAATGACATTTTCTTCACAAATCTAAGAATTTCCGAAATTAGACTGTCAGCCCGGAATCATAGTGTTGCCACTGTTTTCAGCAATCTCAACAGCTGAGTTTAAACACTCGGCTTGTGGCGGTCTGCCATCCTGGCTGCGCGCTTGACTTCCGGCATGCTATGGCGCTTGGTGCTCTTCAGGCTGTCGATTCTCTGGTGTCCGAGCTGGGCCGGTAGGGTGCCTCTTCTTCGAGCTGTGGCCCGGAAACTGTTGGTCAGCATCTCCGTGTTGGTTCGGCTGAGCTCGGCGGCACGGGAACTGGTCGGAAGGAAAACACTTTAATAAAAATTCATCTGGGTTGGTAAATTACATTATGATTATGGAAATGCTTAAACTTAAACTGAAATCCAGGCTATATCGTCGTTAGGCCGGGCCCAAGAAACTACCGCGTCAAACTATTACCGGGTGCAAATGATGCCTCGGCGGCCGAAAGCGCCATCTGCCCCGTAGAGCGCCCGGCCTAACGACGATATAGACTGGACTCCAGGTTATTATTAGGTTAAACTATTCTCCAACAAAAAAATTGGACTCAATGTTATTTTTGACTGAATCACTCAGTCGTCTTCTCTGCCTCGTGAGAGGAGTAAAGAAGGGTATTTATATCGATTTCAATTTATTTATGAAGACAAGGAATGAGATATAACCTGCTCTGGTACTTTTGGCCTCAGGCTAACTTCCTGTCAGTATACCCGAGGTGCTGAGCCTGTTGAAACCAGGCACTACATTCAAGAACAACGGACTCACGAACACGCCGAAAACAAAACCTACGTATGGAGGTAATGATTCTGGTCGCTCATCGGTTACACCCCCATTTCACTAGGGCGGTGACCTCGCTGCGATCGCACAATCAAACAAACAGACACGCCGGAAACAAAACGTCTCCATCCTATTGAAATGGGCCCTAAAGCCAGAAGAGGTCATGCTTGTTAAAAAAAAACATTAAAGCTCTTCCGCACCAGATGGTGCATAGCGCGGCGCCCATCACCGTTTCAATAGCCCTTGGGCCAGACAACGTTGTCACTACCTGTCCACTGATAATGGTGTGTGTTTAACTGCAGTATTCTTTCCCAACTGCTGATTGCTAAGCAGAGAAAGCAGTATGTAACGTTACATGATGAAGTTCCATTTTAAGGCTTTTGGTATGGCTCGGCCGGGGATCGAAGTCATGACCTACCGTGTGGAAGGCGAACAGTAGACTGACTAGGCCATTTCAACGGTTTGTTCTTGGATCATGCTTGTACTTTGGTGGTAATGGCGTACCTGCAGATGTACTTGACGTTCTTACGGAAACTCTCACTGACCAAGAAGTAGATGAACGGGTTGACGCAGCTGTTGACGTAGCTCAGGCAGAGGATGAAGTTGTAGACCCCTGTGGGTACAAAAAGGCATTCATCACTGGAGTGTCGTCTTTCTCTTGGGCTGTTCTTTAATGTTTGTACGTATGTCCTCTTACTGCAAAAGATGTTGCCCAAAAATGCAAATCCCTTGGAAGAAAAAAGCCCTGTGTATGCTGTTGTGATGTCCTATAAAGGTAACGAAAGTTACGCCTGTCGCGTAAAAAAATATAACCTATATATAATCTTTTCATGATCAATAATCTGTCATTTTTGGCGATCATAAATGGTGACATTTACCACTGCTTACAAAAAGGCCAGTCATTATACGCTGTAACAGCCAACTGTCATTCCATCAAATTACAGCTCCACTCGTATATCACTAAAATGTCAGACAAAGTGATTGTGAGCATAGGCGAAAATATATCAAGTCTACCAGAATTACTGTGTCTTTGCATTTTATTTGCCTTCTGCTGTTCGTTTGGCATGTCTTTATACTCCAGGCAGAGATTCTCAGAAGAGGCCTAGAAAATGAGAAACCTATCCCACACTTACATACGAGACGGATTTTTTTCAGGTTTATCCTTCTGGACTATTATAACTGGGGCTTTCCCTTACCCATGAGTACTTTGGTCGGCGGCAGCTCGGCTACAAGGTTGACGATCTGTCCGACGTAGAACGGCAGCCAGCACACAACAAACGTGACGATCACCGCCAGGATCATCTTCGTCACCTGAAGGACAAAACATCGTTGAATCATCAAATGGATTGTAGTTATTGAATAAAGTGCAGAGTTTTTGAATGAATTTTAAGAAATGCCCTGTTATTCATACCCCAATTCAGTCGGGTAAGGCTGCAATGGTATGTGCGTGCACGCATGTTGCAAATAAACCAGTCATCATCATAACTTTATCTCGAGAAGAAAGAGTTAGTGGCATCGTTTGATGCAATGGTTAGATTGTTTGGCCCAGAATCGATGGCCCTGGGTCCGATCCCTCCTGTTGGTTTTGAGCGTTTACTTAGTATTCGACACATCTTGCTTTTAATCACTGCACCTATGTCAAAAACTCATCCAAACCAATATCAGATAAATATCGTCTGCCCGATATCGCACCTTATGTTTTCTCCTCGTTTCCTGTTGTCTTCTCGAGGCGGATAACTTCACGTCTCCCTCGAAGAATAGCTGGTTGGACTGTCGTCCCAGAGCCTGCGCGATCTTCACGGAGCAGAAGGTGATGACCACCACGGGTAGGAGGAACCCCAGGATGATGCAGTACACAATCCAGGCTCGGTCCCAACTGTCATCCGGCCATTTCAGCATGCATCCGGTAGTATCTACAACAGCAGGTAGCCTGTGTTACTCAATCTGTCGCTGTCAGGGACAGATTGGGTCTCCTCCCTGAGAGCTTGTGCCCATACACCTCTAAGTCAAGATAACCATATTTCCTTTTCTAGACTCATCAGTAAGAGTTCAAGATTCTTACCAACCTCTAAGAAAATCAGTACAATAGGATTCTCTAGATCTGTATCTATGAAACCAGCCATCACAGTCTCCAACACCATGGTAACAGACATAAATAAACAGTTGTTCTGACCTAGAGGTAGTGACCATCAAGTGTCTAGGGACCCGACCCGTGGAAATGATGCCAGAAGTTTGATTTATAGTTAGGCTACCGGATGCATAAACAAATGATGAACAGTTTCCCGATTAATTCATATTGATTTTCCAGTTTCACAGGGGAAGGAGGAAGGTATATTTGGTTTTCAAGCGGTCATCTCTCTACCACCATCAACAGCATTTAAGGTTTCGTATTTGCCTTCTTAACTTAGTGCTCTACTTTTACAGTGCATAGTGAATAGATCTACATGTAGTTCAAGACGACAATCATGTACTTAGTCCGTTGGGGCACATACAGTAGTTACTCAGTCAACGTTAAAGTAAGATTAACCATATACATGAAGTGCTTACCCACGAATGTCTCGACCCCAGCGAAGTACGGGACGGGACAGATGATGGCGCAGGAGGCCAGCCAGATGCAGAGGCAGGTGAGTTTGGCACGGCAGGGCGTCCGCCACCGGAGGGACTTCATGGGGTACACGATGGCCAGGTAACGGTCCACACTCATGGCCTGTAGAACAAGAGATGTGGCAATGGCATAGGCAACATAGGACTGGACAAGGTAACAGTCTACACTCATAGCCTGTAGAACAAGAGACGTGACAATGACATAGGGAACATCACACATTGCTCGGTAATGGTCCACACTCATAGTCTGTAGCTATAGAGCAAGAGACGTGGCAAAGACTTTGGGAACATCATGACATTGTCTACACTAAGCATTTTTAATAAGAAACATGTCAATGGCATCAATAACATAAGACCTGGCAAGATAACATAGCCTGTGCAACAAGAGATGTGGAAATGGAAGACTCAGCTAAGTAGCAGTCTAGACTCGTAGCCTGTATAATAAAAAAAGTGTAATGTCATCAGGACCATGCAAGGTAATGGTCTGCCTCTATATATGCGGCCTGTACAACAAGAGACGTAGCAACGGTGTGGTGGACATCACACATGGCAAGGCAAAGGCAAAGGTGGTTCTCATGCTGCTACATTGGACAAAATCATAATTTCGATATTAGGTATAATCGTTTTAGGGGAGAGAAGAAGACAATTGGATTATTTAAACTGCAATGTTGAATACGTACATCTTAAACTAAACTACGATTATTTATTTGAAAATTTCTCAAAAGATTGAAAGTTTTAACACTTTTTTCTCCCTTTGCGAACTCGCGATATTATACTGATGGAAACTTTTATTGATACTTAAAGTCGGCAGCCTTTCTACATGACGACACGGACGTCATAGGTGGTAACGCTAACAAGCCTGCGGCGTTCTGTTCCCTGCAGGGGATTAAAACCTTTGTCAAGTTTACACTTTAATTCCAGATAAAGGGCTAAGCAATCATGGGAATCCACTCCCACCGGAGTTTGTTAAGGGTTGCCGCACCCTAATTGAACACCCTTGACGTTCGAGATCCTAATTGAACGCCCTTTACGTATGAGATCCTCGCCCGGCTTCGATAGAGCACGCGGTCTGTCCGGTTAAGCTCGGTCATTCCTCCCTAGAAATGATAAACGACTCGGAAATATTACATTCATGTCGTTTCGCTCGGCCGCCAAGATTCACCGCATATCGAGAGAACTATGAAAACGATCCATTCATGTCGGCTCAAGAGACAAGTGATACCTAACTATCCATCCAGGCAGATATAATACGGCAGGAAGTAAGCCAGAACAGCCGTTACTCCCATGCAAAAAGATGATAGCACTGATCAATGCCCGTGCCTGCCCTGTTATAAGTAGCAGGCCGAGATAAAAATCAGACGTTGCTTCTTCAATGTTAGTTTGCACCCTTTGAATTGTTTTGACCGTTGTCATTTTGAAAGGGCAAGATCTAATGTGCTTTTTGGAATAGATAAAATGTAAGTAGTCCCATGGCCTTTATGAGTGGGCTGTTATTCACTGCAGGGTCTAGGGCACGGTAATGGAAGGCAGAGCCCAGCCCTCTCCTTCAAACACCTTTTGCCTGATGATTTGGTACCCATTTTTACACCTGGGTGGAGTGAGGAAAACCATATAAAGTGCCTTTCTCAAGGACACAAGGTCCAAAAACCAGGATCGGCAGGAATCGAACCCGTGACCTTTAGATCCGCCATTCGACGCCACTTCAGAATAAAGTTATTCAAAGTTCTATCTGTCCAGTCGTAAAGGATATATAAAATGGCCAAGCGGCGCTGAAATATCAGATTCTCATCAGTTGTATAAAATGCCCACAAGAAAAACTTTCCAAGATCCCATTTGGTGTTCATGCTTGCAAAATAGCCTTCCAGGCGGTACAGTTTTTCCTTAACCCACCCCTGCTGGGGTAGATTTGTCCCGCACATCATCTAAAGTAATGAAAACGTTTCTGACCGGCTGTACAACTAGATAAAAAGATCCACAGAGAACTTAACGCTTCTGTTCTGCCGCTGGGCTGTCTGCATGGTTTAAAGCATGAACACCTTCAAAGCCCACGTTGCGCAAACGAACATCGGTCCTACGGCCATTACCATAACCTCTGCTTGACCCGCCAGGTTTAAATCACGGAACTATAACAATCTCATTCCAATCCTTACAAGTTTTATTATATGGCAGGCTCCGCAAAGGTCGGAGAAGGGCGTTACGCCCGCAACGCTGATTCTTATCATTAATTTGACTCGTATTCAAAGAGCTACTTCTCGGTTCAGTAAAGAGTAAGAATCCCGTAGGATTAATCATTTCGTCTCGTAGACTGTGTCGAATTCCCAATTTGAGACCTGTTGCGCAGAAAGAGCACCCGCGGTCCCGTAACGTCCATTATAAAACTAATTGTGTTGACCTGTGTGGCTCGTCTGCTACCCAATGGGACAGCCAGCCCGTGTAACTACACCGTGCTTCATTTTAGGGTGATTATGAAGACGAAAATTGGATACAACATTGGGAATATATGATGAAATTTACATTACAGAAGGGAATACGACACTGCTTCGTATAATTCTGTGCTTGTTAACGGTCTGAGGAGTATTACATTGCCGTCTATAAGTACGCTTCTCTGGCAGGGCCAATTTCTTCTACTTATTTTAGCCGGCATGAATTGTTTTTTTACAAAGACTTCGTCGTACCTCCTTAAAATCACCTGCCACTTTGCCAACTGACTGCAAAGTAATAAAACAGCGGTCTCACGTGAGCTTACAGCATGCCTCGGCGACATTTAGGACGTTTCAATAATTTTCCTTTGTTCGGGATGCATGAAGAACTGTCATAAGAAGTAAGGTAGGTATGTCCCAACAGCTGAACTGGTAGCAATCTCACAGTTGCGCTCCTGGTTTCGAGTAGTAGCTAACTTGGAAAAGCCGGTTCAATCCTGGGAAGGGTATCTCAGTTGGGGCTGCACCCGTCTTACAGAAGGGACGTAAAATGGGTGTCCCATGTTCGAGGAGGTGCTTCATTAAAAGGGAAGGGCTAGCAAGCCCTCGCTGCTGTAAAAGTATACCCTGCTACTGAAACAGCAAGGATAATTATATTTACTGCCCTATGTGCTACTGGGCACTATAAGGGTCCGAACGAACGAACGTCAGAAATATTAAGAGCACGATCGCGAACCAATCACTGCTGTTTATATTTTTATTTAATGAGCAGTGAACCATTACCTAAAGTCTCGTCCTCGGGATTTGAGCCCTTTCCAAGTCGAATGACCGGCAACGACCCAATTGGCCAAACTGTCGACCTTCTCGTCCTCGATAATGGTCACTGACTATTGAACCAACCAAACTGCAATTGCAGAACGGAGCAATTTTTGTAATAGATCCTGTTTCACTCAAAAACAACCTCATCTTCCTGGCAAAATGCCATTGCCCTGCGTTATTGGAAAACCTGCAGCGACCCCATTAGACCGTATCAGCCGGTCATGGTCGGATATGTGGCGAACACCGCTTCTCCAAAATCAATTTTAGTCCTCGGAATTCAAATCGCGGATGTGCATCTGACCCCAAGTCAGTAGAAATCCGTGTGTAGAAAGGATAACTCTGCAAGCACAACGGTAATCACGTGTTGCTGCATGGTCATGCTTTGAGAGTTTCAACGCTTCACGGTTACTTTGTTGTGAATTAATAGATCTCCGGAATTTTTGGCTTTTTCATTAATCGCCTTTTGAGGATAAGTCGGTTGGGAAAAGGAAACACTCGAAAGGATTCCCGCTGGCTTCTATCTTGGGGTGTACGAAATGCAAGTCTGTGCGATTCAAATGCTTTTAGGGAGGGTGTGTTGGATACGGTTTATGCGAAAGAAATCCACAAAGGCTCTCTTCAGCAAGTAGCAAATTGGAAACGGCAGGAGACAAAATCGCGACTTCAGCAATTCAGGAGACCACACGAAAGAGGTTTTCTTTGAACACGGGCTTAAGGCACCGTGGCAGATAGAGTACGCAATTCTGGAACCTCTGATTAGAGTTAGGTAGAGTGCTGATGCTTTGGAGAGATTTCTAGCGGACGGCTGTTACAGGCACTTTTAGAACGTTGAACTTCTTCTCATTTTCGCCTTAAAATGTTGGAAAACCTTAATGTTTAAATTTTGAAATGTGATAGCGGCCATAACTGCCCCAACCGTAAAGTTAACGTTTTCTTCTTTTCACACCCTTTCGAAGCTTAATAAAATGTCAGCTTCTTCTTTGTCATTGTCAATGTCAATTGTGAAGCGTGAGCGTGGCTGCTACGATCCAAGTCAGGTAGTCAGACGGTCTCCTCTGGCTGCGTAACATATCAAACGACTTATGAGCGCACCAATGGGCGTATGTTTTGGAGAGGGGCGTGACGAACAACATGTTTCAGCTCGTGAGCACTCCTTGAAGGGATAAACTCTTGAATGACGGATTGAAGGGATTTACCTACCAATCCAGTTAGATGTCAGATGCTACGGTTGCTTAGTTCTCTTTGCCACTAAAAGTAATAACATTGGATTTGGTAATGATTCGCATTGTCCTAGGGGACAGCTGAACAAATGGGTAGAAGGCTTTAGAGCTTTGGAGCTTCAGAGAAGAGTGTTGTTTTTGTTTTTGTTTGTATTGCATACCCGGTAAACCGCATGAAGGCGTAACACAACAGGTTTGTACTGAAGAGTACAAGCTGCATATCCGGACAGATTTATATGATCCACACACACCGGGAAGGACCCCTACTCTTTTCGTTGGTGTGTTGGGTTCTTTAACGTGCTTGAGGCGTGGCTCTCCTCAAACACGGAACCTCCATTTAACGTCCCATCCGAGGGACGTCCCTAACCGAAGCTAGGTACTCATTTTCACCTGAGTAAAGTGAGGAAAGTCGTGTAAAGTGCCTTTCCCAAGGGCACAACGTCAACGGGACAAATCAGGGAACCCCGGATTCGAACCCATTATCTCTGGGTTCTGGGGTCAAACACCCTGCCACTACGCCACCGCGACGCCGCTTACGTTGTCACCTTACGTATTTGCAATACATATTATGTATACACAGAAAGCTTATAATTCATTGCAGGCGTAATAGGATAATCCGATGTTTATCATGTGGTTGTGTTATATTGAAGCTATAATGAAACTTATAGCTCACGCCGTGTAAGACCTTCTTTTGATCCTTGTCGTCTTTCAATATGTGTCCTACATGGCATATGGGTGACATTGGATCTGCTCAGCCACCTGTGACCTTCCCAACTGTTTCCTAATGCTAGTGCGTGTGACTGAAAACGTCCGCCCATAAAAAGAATCTGATTAATGTTGATGTTTGGCAGACTGTCGATACTTAAGATGACATGAAAGATGTCCTCAACCTGCTTCTCGTCAGGACGCCTCGTTGGAGCTTTGATGACCCGTAACCAACCAATGACGATGTACCAACTAATAAAGATCGTTGATACGTATCAGGCTGATGATTCTGCGAATGCTAGAGATGATGGTATCAAACTATGGCGCAGTTGGATGCTTCAACATGCGCGCCATTGCAGCGTTGATGACCCATAACCAAACAATTACAATGAACCAACTAACGAGGATCGTTGATGAGTACCAGACTGATGATTTTGCTAAGGATAAAGATGATGTTATCAAGCTGTTACAGATCTGGATGCTTCCGGAGATGTCACAGATCTCTGTGCAGATCCAATGTCACCCATGTATAGAACGACAAGGATAAGTCTGAAGTATACAATGAATTTCAAGCTTTCCGTAGGTGACCTACAGTTTTGGAGATTGTGGTGTTTCCATCTCATTAATGTCTACCTCCCTCTCGGAGATATCTCTGTAACAGCCTCACAGTTGAGATCCTATTTTTAAACTGGAAGACCCCGGCTCAAACCCTGGGACAGGACATCTTGGTTGGGGCTGCACCTGTCTTTCAGAAGGTGCCTCGAGCACGTTAAAGGGAAGGCCTAGCAACTTCTCCCTGTAAAAATATACAGGAAGGAAACTTGCCGACCTATGTGTCATTAGGCACTACAAGGCAAACAACAACAGCACACACACACGCCCAACGTCTAAATCAGATATATCAAGGGACTAGCTCTTCAGTAATGATAGCTCTTCTGTCTCTGTTTATTCATGTCACGATTGGATGAATGATCAATGACGTGTGAGCTCCTTTGATCAATCAGGTGCAATCTGACAGTCGACCTTCTGGGATGTCGGTTATATCCGATTCTCCTTGAAACATAACCTTCAGGTCTCGTCACATCATCCCTTGATGAGCCAGGTGAATTTAAAGTCCATCAAATAACCAAACCATCGGATGTATCTACTCTGAAGAAAACTTTCCCTTTCTAACTGTTGCGGTGTGTTCTTTAGGGAAGCTCTTCTGTTGCCATCGTCTTTTCATGCCTTTAAGCTTTGAAGTACGACTTTCGTGATTTGTCAGCCCTTCACTGCGTTCTCAAACGGACTGCAGCGTCTCTGAAAAGGGTTTATTGATTTAACGTATTTGCGAAAAGGGGACACAAAACGGGAACAGTCTGTTTGTGAAATTGTGTATCTTTCACTTGAGCAGTCACGGTACATTCGTCTTGAAAGCCCCAGTGAAGCACTCAGCATATAAATTATTTGTAAGTCCAATTTGAGATCTCGTAAGCAAGCCTAATGCTATCTTTTGATTTCATTCCTCTTTCATCAATGAAGTACCCTGCTCTTAAGATGTTGTGGTCGTTGACAATCAGTGACAAGATGCAGCACACTGTGAGTCCCTGCACGGTTTCCATATGACGAGCATAGAAAAACCCATTCACGGAGGAATCGCAGCAACATTGATAATTATATGACCTCAATGAAAAGCGGCCTGCGTGCCGATTTGAGCTTATCATGAATAAACAAAGGTTCAAACAAACAAACAAACAAACAAATATTTTGGTTTTCATATTTCCCAAAGGACAAAGATACTGCGATTTCCTAAACCATTTATGAGTCAATAAACCGCTGTCTAAATGGGACCAAACTTGAGAAGTCACGGTACATTCGCCTCGAAAGCCCCACGCAGTGAATAACTCAGCATAAAGATTATTTGTAAGTCCCATTTGGGATCTGGTAAGCAAGCCTAATGCTATCTTTTGATGTCATTCCTCTATCATCTTCGAAATACCCTGCTCTTGAAATGTTGTGGTCGTTGACATTCAGTGACATGATGCAGCTCACTGTGAGTCCCTGTACGGTTTGCAAATGACGATCATATAAAAGAACCATCCATAGAGGAGTCGCAGCATGCAACATTGATAACCATATTTTCGTTTTTCATATCCCCCAAATGACATTCTGCAATTTCCTAAACCGCTTTTTGGTCAATAAATCTCTTCCTAAATCAAATTGGAATAATACAAATATTGCACATTTGTGTTGTGACTGGGCCTTCGGGTAAAAATAGTTCGAACAGGGATTTGTGTATTGGACCAACTAGTGTAGTGAGATCAGGAGAGGATAATCACAGACAGTTTTATTCCGCAGTGGGTTTGATACTTGACCTTCCATTGATTTTACCTTCTGGATCGAAGAGGATCACAAGGTCAATGTCAATTATTTCAAAAACCCAAGGGTGGGCACTTGGCAGAAATAATTACTCCCCTTAAAGTGCTGAAATTGGATAATCAGCTTGTACCAACGGTTATTTAATTCGTATGGTAACAGTTACTCGAGCAACTGAATAGATTTTGAAAACGGTCAGACGTTTCAGGAAGCATTCACTACCTTTCGTCAGTGACTTCAGTTAGCCTGGAGTCCAGCCTTTTAGCTTTCCGTTCGCTACCCAAGCTCCGGGTAGCGGACGGAAAGCTAATAAGGCTGGACTCCAGGCTAGCTTCAGCAAGATCTGTAGTTTTAACCCCAAACTATGAATTCATTATGTAAATAAGGTGGAGGCAAGTTTAGAAAGTCTAATAGGAAACCAAGAAGGACAAGGTCAAGAAGAAGTTGCCAATTCACGCCATGCCTTACATCACTCAACAATCACTTAGGAAGCTCAAAAATGCAGTAACAACAGGACGGCTACAATAGATTCGCTATGGCCATTAGAATGGAATTCATATTGACCTCCACCCCTTTAGACAGAAACGTGCTGCCCAAAGAAGCAATTTTCGTGCACGCGACATAAATCTTCAGTACTAAAAGCGTTTATTTTTCAATAGCAAATGCTTCATATAGCTCTAGGTCACTTTCCTATCGGAATTCTTGAACTACGTGATACAGAAGCGATTAATCATTGTTTTCACCAATGGCGACTTTTTAAAAACTTATGTTGTATGTTTGATTGCTTGTTTGCATTTAGAGTACCTCCAGAAGTGAAGATAATATTTTTTCACCATTGTCTGGTCTTAGACAGACCTTGTAATTCTGAAATGTCTTTTGGGGGGGGGGGTCAATCAAAGTTTCCGATCGCAAGATTCAGGATAGCGTTTTATCAATCCATAGGTACGTAAACAGGATAAAGTTGCGTCTAAAGCTACTGAAATTATAGCATTTGTTTTGATGTATTGTTGGTTTCGTAGAGCACATCATACAGACTGACCAGTTTATGCAACAGACGTACTTGTTTTTTGTTGATTAGTTGTTTTATTGGACAGACAACGAAATGCATGAATGAGATAATAAGTCTTATAATATGATCATAAGGTACGTATGTTATAAAAAGAACTCTTATGGCCAAACACACGTTGTAGGTCTCTTCAGCTAGAATGTGCCATTTCAAGTATAATACGCACATGCGTAAACAATTTTATCATCAGAATTTTTTTAAGTATAGAGAGTACATTTCCATGGAAAGAACATTTTTCCTTTCGAAGTGTTCAGGGTCTTGTGGTAATGCACATAAAACGGTACAAGTGATGCATGTTGTGTCGTTAAAGTGTGTAAAGTGCCTGCATTGCACTCAACTCCATATAAAGTGTCATTCAAGGTCTTACTGAAATGCCAACGCCTTGTGATCAATCTTATGAAAGTCTAACTGCAAATTTCCAAGCTGGAAAATGTTTTATAAAGCTTCCTCGGGAAGTAAGCGAGACGAGGGATTTATGGGGATATTTGATACGTAAAAAAGATCCTCCCGAACGACATGAAAAGTTTACCAACCGACAGCTGGCAGCAATCATGGTTACCAGATAGCTGTTGTAGACGTCCATCATTCAGAGTTCCATGTGTATTCTGACGCTGGGGAAGCCCGTGTAAACGCATTTTGATAGATTGTTTACTCCAACATTGAAGGTAGTAAACGTTTCATAAGCTCATGCTACCTATAATGAGCCGATATATATATATATATATATATATATATATATATATATATATATATATATATATATATGGAGGAATGACTTTAAAATATCTGGAATTCGACAAGGCCGATAGAAAGAGAGGAAGAAATCGAGATTCGACTAGCAGCAGTTATGGTTGGCTGGGGGGGGGGTCATCTTACCTCCTTTACGCAAAAGATATAATCGTATCATCGCAGATACAGACCTGTAATGTTCACAATGCCTCTGTACAATCTAATCATCATACTCTTACTTCATCAAGTTTCTGATCCCTGTAAATAAAGCTGCGTAAATAATACTCATTATACAGTACTGTTTAGCAATCTACCCTAAATTGTATCTGTCATAATTGGGGCATAATAAAGTTTGATAAAGATTGATTTCAAAGGTGGCGTTCAATGGCTAGGTTAGCGGGCACGAGCTCGATTCTTAACATTTCTAGTTAAACGTTGTGCCCTGGGAAAGGTATCTTACACGACTTTTCTCACACCACCCAGGGAAAAATGGAGAGGTAAAAGGAGGTGGAAGGAGAGAGATGGGCTTCGCATTCCAATGCCATGCCCTAGACTGGGTGGATTAACAACCCACCTACATACAGCCTAAAAAATTAAATGGGTCTACTTTTACATTTTAGAAAAGTGGAATCTGAACCAAAGTTTATCCCAAAGTAACCACCTACCATCTGCTTCAAACATTTACATAGAAAACTGTCAACACTCCTCTGCACGGATTCCCGGTTGGGATGCCTTCCCCAGTGGGAAACCTATTGACGTGCAGCTGACATTTTGGAGGGTTTTAGATGCGACCTTCCTGGCAGCTTAAAACAGAGGCGTGCGCGCATTTACTGATCTACAGGTGACATTAGAGTGTGGGTAATCACTAGGGACTGGTAATACTAGAGCTTAAAAGCAACAAGGATGGAAAAGGGCGTCAAAAAGGTCATAAGCAGCACGCTTGCGGAAATGGTGGCAGATATGGATGGAAAATGCATCCTACAACTCTCCTACAACAAAACTCATCCTACAACATACCAACTCAGTCACGTCGGCAAGGTTGTTTCCTTTGGAAATGATAATTGTAGGAAAAACTACTGCGCTGAAGTGAAGTTTTAGGTCTTTGCTATGTTAACTATCAACAAAGAGACACTTTCATGCTATGAAAGTAGTTAATATGTGTAAATTGCAATTATTTATGTATTTGTTTGTCCCTAACCGTTGACTCTGAAACATCAGCCATGCTGCCTCGAGAGTCAGTGTAGTGTGCTCTGACACCTGACAATAAATAAATGCAGTGGGATTAAGAAGTTGTGTTAGTCTAAAACAAATCTAATTCTATGGTTGTTAATTCAATTTATTTTGACTTACCACATTTGTGGAAGGTTTGACATAACAGGTGACTATCACCTTTTCAAGATGTCAACCCAGTCCAGACTTTAAGGTTTGGACCATCGCACACCGGGGCATGCCCCTACTTTTTTTCGAAAGGTGTGGTGAGTTCTTTTACGTGCGCGAGGTGTGGCTCTCCCGAAACACGGGACCTCCATTTAACGTCCTATCCGAGGGACGTTCCTAACCCTACAAGTGATGTGAAAATGAGAGCAGTTGTTTAAGAGGTTTGAGAAGTCAAAATCAATCATAATAGTTGAAGAGACGGGGGGCGATAACGACTTCCAACAACCTTTGACCCGTTGCTGACGTCACACGTAAATAAAAACCACGTGTTCAGAATAATTGGGTTAGAATGCTGATGAATCAAAATATATACCTCAGATACTTTTTGAAAATCATAAGAAAAATTTGCCACCTCAGGTGGTACTGACATCTCATCTGGCCCATGGACCACTTCCTTAGATATGCTCAGCCATGAGGGTACGGATCCTATCTTTCTCGTTTGTCAAACAGCTTTGACATGATTACGATCAGAACGGGAAGTTATTGAACGATTCTCGCCTGCATTGGCTATAACCTATATTTCATCTATTGTATGTTGTAGCTTGATGACTATAATATACATTGAAATTCGTGCCAATATATTATGAGCGATAAAGTTTACAGTCCCATTGACATTTAGGTCTGCCAGAAGTAAATGATGAACTTAAAATCAAGTGTCTATCTACACTGTCTCTTGTGTTACGAACCGAACAAATAGTTGATAGCAACGTCAGCAGTAACTTTGGGATCATCAAGCGAAGAATATGTACTATGCATGGCATCACTCAAAGACGTACTTAAGTGCAAGCGAGATAATTGAATAATCACAAAGAATTAGTTCTCTGTGCCCATGAACAGACCTTCAGTCGTTTATCCTTCTATGTATTCGTGAACGTAAATGTCTTTGACGCTTAAGATATTTCCTACTGATATGGATCTCAGAAGCTCGTTCATATCAATATGTAGGCATTGCATAACTGTTCACAATCCAATATCGACAGGTGATGATAAAATGTATATATGATATTCTCTGTGCCTTTCGTATCCGTTCGTACCCGTGCTGTAAGCGACCAACTCTTTCCTTTACTGCCAACCAAATGGCTTGAATTTTGGACCTTGTGTGATCATTTTCGACAGGAAGAGGCTTCTATAAAGGGATGGTTTTTCAATTGATTCCTTTCGAAATAAACGACACAAATGAGGCAGCAGAAAAACATGCCCCTGCACTTCCAGAGCAAGCTACTAAGATGCCCAAAGCTGTACCACTTCATAATTACCTAAAAACTATCTGTCACCGAAATCTCAAGGCAATAGCATTTCCAGGACAAAAGATACAAAAGCCGGAAGTTCTGCTTCAGTACCAATGTTGCCCGCCAGAAGGCCCAATCGACACTGACCTTCGTCTTTGCAAGATCTACCCACATACCAAATATCATCAAGATCCATCTAAGCGTTCTTTACACAGATATCTGAAAACGCAAACAGACACACGCAGAGACACACAGATAGACACACAGTAAAAAAACATTCGAAACAATACCTCTATCTTTCACGGAGGCAAAACCTGGCTGTCTTACCGTAATGCAGCAGCAGCTGGTGAACATGTTCATGGCGTCTACAGACAGCACCACCCTGCACATGACGTCACCAAACGGCCAGTCCACCAGCAGGATCGACACCACGAAGAACGGCAGGGACAACATGAAGAGCTCGTCAGCTGTGAAAGAACAAAACAACAACGCTTAATTACATGAAATAGTATCTTGGTGATGCTCCTTTATGTTAAAAAGTCATCTATGCCATGAAGATCATCCTCATCAACTGGATTCAGCTAACAATGCTATTTCTTTATTCAATGTCTGCACAACAATGTTTAGGGGTTACATGTGTTTCTACAAAGTTGACAGTTAGTTGTACAAGTCAACAATATGTTAGAGACTAACTAAATGATTACTTCTCTGATAGATTTAGGTATGCTAAAGGTATGCTAAAGTCAACAGAATGATTTTTTACCAATAGCCAGGTTCAGGATGTAGATGTTGGCGACTGTCTTCATCTTCTCAAACCGCAACACGACGGTGATGACGAGGGAGTTCCCGATCAGCCCCAGGATACACACCACGGAGTAGACGAGGGGGATGGCGATGTCCACCTCAGGCTGGAAGAACAGCCCCGTCCATGTGTTGTTCCCGGGGGCGGAGAAGGTGGTGTTGGTGGTGTCTTCCAGGAACGAGTCTACGGCAGACGTTGTCTTCATGGATTCGTTGAGCTCGGCTGAGTCCGGTGGATTTGGAGGAGGAAGAACAGTCGTAGTGTTCGCAGCCCAGGATTGCAAGACTCGTTCCATCATAGCGTCCATAGTTAGATTCCGGACAACGACCGTTTAATAGAGTCCTAAAGTTTAATCACAGGCGCAGTTATAGAGTAAGAGGACTAAATTGGGCAATCATTACCGTATGTAGGGAGGTGTTTGAGGAATGATAATTCATAGTGCCTCATCTTGATTGTAAATTTCGACAGAGATAACAGCATTCACGTCTTGCGGGCTGACAGGCGATGTGATCTTCTCGCTGATGTGTTGGACGATAATTCTGTTGACCCTGAAAGGCAGAAAGTATAATCATAAAGAAAGGGAGGAAGCCGGTTGTGAATAGATAGATTAAAAAAACAGCGCAGTATTTGATGTGTACAGGATTATGCAGTTCAACTAATCGACAAAAACACTTTTGCTTGAGTAAATTACCTTTAGTGTAGTTTTCCTGCAAATGTTTTAGATTATTCAGCAGAAACTCAGGCGTATGTGTCCAACATGCCACCATTATATCAAGAACGAATTCTACTTCATGATAGATTGTCAATCTTTTTATACAGACCGTCAAAAATACACCGATACAATATTACCTCATATAAAGACAGAGATATACAATATGATCATACCATGCCCTGTTTATATATCTACCCACGTAGACCAATTTATAGACACCTCTATGCACAACGAGAAGACGTTGTACATTTCTGATGTAGCATAACGTTACTGTTATCAGCATAATGTTCTAGAGTATTATCATTACACTGTCGGTGCTGTCATACAAAGACATGTAGAGTGATTCTCCTGTTTGTCTATATTGCCTCCTTCTGTCAAAACTGACCATGGTAAAATCCTAATTGATATCAGCCCTACAGCTTTGAGTATGGCTAGACAGTCCTATACGAGCATGAAATTCTCTGCCACATTAGGCGCATCTGCAAGCTGACTTGTTCTGTTGCCAAGTTATTTTCTGTGGATCCGCTTCTCTTCTACACAGTGCTTCAGTCTAGCCTTTCCTGATTTAAGCTGCCTGGACAGTGTGAAAAGGAAAGTGATCTCGAACCAATTTAGCTCTAATGAACTCATTTGAGCTAAATTTTGAGCGCTCTCGTGGTAATATTCCACTGGTCGTGACAGAGAAGACAGACGCTATGTACAGTATTTACAGGTTCATTGTACCGGGGAAATTCCCCTAGCTCTTTTCGACAAGCACAATGAACAGTGGACCACGGCTTAATGTCCCGTCCTAAGGACTGCGACCCTTTCCGGTAGCATGCATGTCGGGTGAGCGACACAGCCGGGATCAAACCCGGGGCTTCTAGTTCCAGAGGCAAGCAAGATCGCTAACCACTGGACTACGCACGCTACTGTGACCCTCCAGCTGGGCCGGTTATTGGCAAGGTCCTCCTTGTGCTCTGTGTGAATGTTGTAATGTTGTAATTCTGTTGTAAGCATCATGATTACCTCCGTGTGAAGAAACCTCTCGACCAGAACGTTGTTGATGAGATACCCAGGGCATCCAGAAACTGACCTATCGTGACATTCGGTCTAAATAAGTACTCAACACCGACGCAAGGTAATTCCAGCGTTCCCGTACATGAAGAAATTGGATTCTGGCTGTACGGGCGCCAGGAAAATGGGAATGCTAACTCTTGGATCGCATGCTGAATGCAGCATCAACAGCCTGCAATGCATGAAGAGATACAGTGCGTGAAACCGCACTTAAAGGCAGCGTTTATTTGCTTTGCGTTAAATGCATTTCCTTCCGTTTTGATGTGATCTAATGCTCTTGCTAGTACTTAAGGAAAGTCGTAACACGCGATGTCAAATTTAACGTTGATGCCGCATGCTGACATGTAACAATATATCTTCACGGCATCCCCATGACTTTCACTAGTTTTACAGATGCATAAGACGCGCCGTGTCTAAACTTGTCGGAAAACTTATGAATATCATGAAAGTGACAAAGCAGTCTTTTATGTAGATGCTCTCCTATGTCTCCTATGCCATGTTATGAAAGAGTAACTGTGGAATACAGACAGTCATGGCACATTATGAATTCTGTTTCTTTTGCCAGCGGCCGACCAAAAAAGGCTAGGGTCGGCATGTTTTTGCTTAGGTCGGTCACTGGAAACACAACAGGTTTTTTTCCCTAGGCCATATCATCATTTTCTTCTGTTGATCTTCTCCCGACATAGTCGTTTGTAAAGCAAGTGAAGCCTTTGTCAGGCTACGGAGCGCAAACAGAACCGTGCCCTTTGTCGATATTAGAGGCATTTTTCTTGTCTAAGATTGCCTCCCAGGCTAGCTGTAAAATACAGTCGATTTAATGAATTGTTTCTTGACGGGGAGAATCATCACTTCTCACGAACGCTTGGGTATAAAAGACGTTTTACAAATAGCTTTAATTTTGTTCTTACCTGGGGGTAGTTTTACTCGGAAGATAACCTTTGAAAATGATCGGTGATATGATCGCTGTGCAGACATTGAAATGTTTCGAGAATGAGTCCGAAGTAATAACTACTTGTCGGGATGGACGGATGATGGCACGTTGTACATCTCCAGTGGGTAATGATACTTAACCGCGAACGATAACTACAATCACACATCTATCCGGGTAATGACAGTCTGGCGGTAGGAATGTGGCATAAAGGGGACATTCACCTGGAACAAGTTACAACAGGATAAATGCGCTGTGTAAAGTACAGCCGAACGTTTCAACAGATGGCGTTTCTCACTTTCATGTCGAACTGAACTTAAATAATACAGGAAATCATCTAAAAACAAGATCAGATAGCATCTGCAGATTCGGTGATACTTTCAAAGTTCCCGCAGATCCCAAATGACTCGACATATCAAATGTTTGATAAGCACTGAGCATCTCGCTCCGAATGTACGTTGTGCAGGCGCGTCACCATATGGGAGCTGCTGGCTGCATCATTTCTCAGTATTGATGTTTTTGTTTGTTTGTTTGTTTGTTTGTTTGTTTGTTTGTTTGTTTGTTTGTATAACATACCCGGTAAACCGCTACAAAATTTTATCCGCTCACTCCGGGAAGGACCCCTACTTTCGATAAGTGTGGCGGGTTCTTTATCGTGCTCGACGTGTGGCTCTCCTTAAACACGGGACATCCATTTAACGCCCTATCCAAAGGGACGTCCCTAACCGAAGCTAGGTACTCATTTTCACCCGAGTCAAGTGAAGAAATTGGTTTGAAGTGCCTTTCCCAATGGCCCAACATCGGGACCTGTCATCAGGGATTCGAACTCAGAACCTCCAGCTTCTGGAGTCAACAACCCTAACCACAAGACTACCGTGCAACCGTCTTATTGACATGTCTGTAGATGATCCCCTCAAAGACAGCTTGTGAAACCGAGCGAGTGAACGGCAGACGGGAAATGTACCCAGAAATGGCTTAACGGTGCTTGATCACATCAAATGTGCGCGGCGAAGACGCTTCATGCAGCGCACGTCCGAAGAGGCCTAACTTCGCCCAAATAGAATAAGCTGACGATCTGCCGTTCTACCGTGCGGCATTCATTCTTCAAAATGTGTTCTTTAAGCAGGACTAAGACATCCGCTGGGCAATAACTCTGGCAACAAGGAGGAAGCTCAAGTTGTTATATGCAGTTAAGAGTACAATAATAAGCTTTCGGAAGGGCAAACACATGTACAATGAACACGAACCAAACCGTACTCCAAGCCTTTTATTATACATCTGACAAACATTGATTACAAAATTCTTTGTACACAAGTGTGAAAACCTAGCCGACGTTACGGAGACCGTCTGTCACCTTCCTAGGGGCAATAATGACTCTTTCTTCTTCGTACTGCAGCTAGATGTCGCTGCTGTAGTGTGACGAATGCGGTCCCAAACGTGACTGCGTTTATATCTCATCGGGGATCATAACATAAAGAAGTGAGATGAGAGAGGGTCACTAAAACGTTGGCAATGGCAAGGTTAAACACCTGGTTGTGCACACATAACTTTGTTATCCCGGTGATCTTACCCACCTTATAAAGCCATTCATCTAATGTACATGTTTTAACTATATCACTTAATGCAATTGCAGTTGCAATTTTGTAGGACCGACGATCAATACAAATAATATTAACGTATATCAAGGGGAAAGCATCTAGTCCACAAATCAACTCGCTATCAAGTCAAATTAAACAAGAGTCTTAGGACCCAAAATCTCCATGAAACTTTTTTTTGTATTAAACCAGTTCCCCCCATTCTATATCGCTCAATGGTATGACCCCCGGCCACCTGCAGCTGTCGGGGGCTCAGGTTCCACATTGACCCACTTTCGCTATCAACACTAACAGCTGTTAGAAGTGCCACAATGGCCAACACTGCAAATATAGATTTTCCCATTACTTAGGCAAATTAAGTCCAATTTGCATAATTTGCACTTTATTGTATACATCCCTCTCTAAGCTACCTGCCAAGTAAATAACATGAAAATCTGTCGCTCCTTTCTTCAGTTATTCTCCTTTGAAGATTTTGACAAATACGCCATTGCAGTTCCAGTGACACATACCAGAGGGCCCAAAATCGACCTTGACCTTTCTCCTCCCCACACCTACCCACATACCAAATATCATTTCAATCCATCCACGCGTTCTTCAGTTATGCTGATTTTAAGCGTCCGGTGACACATACATACAAACACGGTGACACAAACATACACACACGCGCACACACACGCAAAGACACTAACTTTGCGTGATTTGCACTTCAGTGTGTACATCTCTGTCCAACCTACCTGTGTACCAAATAACATGAAAATCTGTTGTTCCTTTCTTCAGTTATTCCCCTTTAGAACATTTTTACAAATAGGCCATTGCAGTTCCAGGGACACAAACCAGGGGACCCCAAATCGACCTTGACCATTCTCCTCCCAGCGCATACCCACATACCAAATATCATTACAATCCATCTACACGTTCTACAGTTATGCTGACTTTAAGCATCCGACGACACACATGCAAACGATTTACCTCCTAACTTATGCAAATTCGGTCTCATTTGCATAGTTTGCACTTAAGTGTGTACAACTTGGTCTAACCTACCTGTGTACCAAAGAACATGACGATCTGTCCATCCACTCTTCAGTTCTTCTACATTTAAGATTTTAACAAATACGCCATTGCAGTTCCAGTCACACATGCCAGGAAGCCCAAAATCGACCTTGACCTTCCTCCACCTGACACCCACCCACATACCAAAAATCAATTCAATCCATGTACAGGTTCTACAGTTATGGCGACTTTAAGCGTCCGGTGACACAAACATACACACAGACACCAAACGCAAGCAAAACAGTATCTCATGAAAAAGCCTTTTTTCATGGAGATAATTAGGTAAAGCCAAGTACTCGTAGACTCGAAAGACAGCACTCTCGTGGTATGCCAAGATCTACAAAGCAATTACCTTGAGCTCGAGATTTTATCAATTAAGTTTGCAATGAATATCTAGAGTAGGAATCGATAGTCCGGGGACGCGCTCGTGGTTTAGTGGAGGAATACAGATGGGCGTCTGATGAGCTGAGAACAGGATCGTTACCTGGCAGGGCGTCCAATGGCAAAGTGATTATATGCTAGCAGATACGAGAGAAAGAAACTTTACACGACTTTCCTCGTCTAAATAGGTACCTGACTTCGGTTGGGGAGGTAGAGGGAGGAGAGGGTTGGGCTCCAACTTCCAATACTGTGCCCTAGATCAAGGAGGTTGAAAATCAAATGATTTTAAACCTTCTTGCTTAAACACAGTGGAAAACAACCCACTGCCCTAATGGACTCAAAACTGCCATGAGACTACCTTTACCTTAACTTGACAGGGGAGAAGAGAAAATTCTTGCCGCCAATTTTACAACTCAAGTACACTCCATCCACAAGCTCAACCATTGCAAGATGATCGATTAATGTCAGGTTCTGTTTCCTCTAGGTGGTGTTTCTACACCAGTCCTTGAACCTAGGGGACCTCTCCAACAGATCGTTAAAACATCGGACCGTAGATTGCAGACATTTAAGAATAGATACACCACATCATCAGGTCTGTAGATGAATCGATTCGTTTGCAGAACGGTTGCAGGTCTTATAATTACGATTCTTTACTCTTTGGTGCACCGGCGGTGTTAACGAATCTAAATTTGCTCAACGTTTGCATCCTTATTTCTTGTTGCTGGCCCAATCACATGGTCCTGCTTTTATTTGTTTTCATTACATACCCGTTACACAACTTTATGGCGTAACAGATTATTTTTTTTGAATTCACTCACACTGGGAAGCACACCTGCTCTTTTCGACAAGTATTTTGGGCTCTTTAACGTGCTTGAGGTATGGATCTCCTCAAAAACAGGACATCCATTCATCAACGTACTTGCATCCTATCCAAGGGACTTCCCTAGTTAAATTTAGGTACTGAGCTCGAGCCGAGTGAGGAAATTGGCGTTAAGTGCCTTTCCCATGGGCACAACGTCAACCTGTCAGGGATTTGAACCCAGTACCTCCAGGTTCTGAGTTCACAACTTTAACCACAAGGTGCCACCATTAATTCCTCACGAAATGACGAGTCTCGTTTATCGCGCAATATTGAGGTAAACTTTATATGGTTTTGCGGATAAATCTGATATGGGAATAAAGCACACCGGGTGCGTTTCAAAACCATGAAGTTTTCTAGATTGTGATGAATGTAGAGAACAACACATTAAAGCCCCGACAGGCATGAGAGAGATAGCAATGATAGATAACTTTCCATCCGTAATCGTTATGCACGAAGCAATAAATACATACATGTGATTTCCAGAAGGCATTTGGTATCCATGTTTCGTAAAGCTCCAATGAACCAGCTCTACTCTCCAGTAGCTAGATACATTGACAAAGCAAATGGGATTGAGAACTATGAAATACGACGGCCGTGCTGCGATTGCTAATGGTGACCCGATATCACCCCATCTCGATTCTACCCAAAAAAAACATGCTCGTGCTTTAAGGACTGCAGACGATGTGTCTACGTTGCCTTTGGCCAGCCTTTGTAAAAATAAATAACGTATGGAGACACTTTGCTAGCGGATTATGTAAGCATTATATGAGGCATGAGACAAATTAAAGGCTAGGGGGCCGTCCTAAGCTCTTTGGGATGATCATCAATCGTAAATCGTTTTGATGATGCTTGTTTGAGAACGGAATTATGAGGGGCTACAATAGCTGAACGACTCAAAGGTCTTCTCAGCACAGTTGTCCGCAACCTTATTTGTCTTCTCTACAGTCGTTTCGACAACCTGTCTGATCTCTTCATCAGTGTAAAGTAAACTTGTTCTATTGTAAAATAGACCAAGTTTACTTTGCACTTTTAGAGACAGCAGACAGGTTATAGGAACGCCTGTAGAGAAGAAAAATATGGCTGTTTAACTATGTTGAATTGATTTATCAACCTGATAAAACTATTTACGAGGGCTGAAAGCTCCGTTACAAGCTATAGCGATTTGAATAGTATTATATACGACCACAACACGCCAGGTGCGGCCAAGCTTAACATTTGAATAATCTGAAGAAACGATTTATTTCGCATTGAACACATGTGTCAGTTTTCAGTTGCTTTTCAACTTTTCCAAACTCTGAACTAGCGAATGCGCCACAGGAAATAGAAATGAAATCCCTCAATTCAAAAACCGAAGACTGGTCAGTATCTGGAAAATCCACCAATCCCACGAGGAGAGCTCCAGGGTTAAACCAATTTACTACAGATTCCAGAAGGTCAGAGGTGACTCCAGTTGCCGCAGCTGTCTGATTTGTTCGGACGATGTGCCTTCGATATGCATCAACGCTTACTGTTGTGGCTTCTGGCTCGTACAAGAAGCACACCCGGTCGGACGAACACCATTGATGGGGACACGCAGTGCTAGTGCATCAATTTTGTATATACTAGCTTATTCTGCAGCAGTGTCAAATATTAACAAGAAATCGGATACCTCATACCTCCGTGAAATATTGTTTTGTGACGTTCTTGATTTATTCAATACTGTGAACTTCTCTCTAATTTTGTCTTTGACTTTCCTGCCTGTACAGCTTTTGACCCAGGCCAATCTAACATCCTATGACTTAAGAAAATTCAAATGTTTGCGGACACACACCAAGACAAACAAACACACAGACCGAAAACAATAAGTGTTTCTTCAAAGAACTTACATCGTAGGAAGAAATCCTTTAACCAACCTTTCTATAATCGTATTTACATGTAAGATCTCTATATATAGCTTTACATGTATCCCATTTAGATATACAATGGGAAATATAATCAAGTACCTTTGTTACACTGAATAACATTTGCCTTTCAATAGCAAAAGCATTGCTTTGATCAGTTTATATTATGCATCGAGGAATAGACTGTGGAATCTAATATCTAATATCAATCCAACAGGCAACATTCCCTAGAGCCAAAGCAGCAAAGAAGTAGTGTAAGTACAAATGGATTGATAATGAATTAAGATAGATTATGAGCAAATCTCTTGTACGTGTCTTGCAACTAGTCCTGAAACAGAAATGGAAATTTGCACATTTAAGAAAGGATAAAATGTCCACGTAAATCGTGTTATCTAAGATGTACTTTTTTTTTAAATCTTGTCTTCACATGTAAAAGTCTGAGGGGTGGTTTTGTACATGTGGATCACGTGGAATGTTACACAATTTTCTACTCTTTGGCTCATCAAGTTATTTCTTTAAACGCATTAGCCCATATTCGGCATGGATATGCTCGTTGCCATTTTCAAATACTCGTACTGTATGGGACACAAGGTTTTGTACTCCCCGAAGTGTAAAAGAGTTGAGGAATTGTCTCGTTTTGTTTTCAGCAGAAAATATTTTAAAGCAACGATGACTTTGTTTTCATCTCATTGATTTACATTTCAGAAATAAAGCTCAGGAATAAAGCTACTTACGTGTGGCAAGCTAGAAGAAAACGGGATGGACTATAACGTGACTGGCTTTAGTAACACACTCTTAAAGAAAGAAACCTCGTGTCTTCAATAAGGTTTAGGATGCATAATTGAGTTGACGCGTGTCGCAAATTACATTTTCGTCTAAATCGTTTTGCTGTCTACAAGCTGTGTGCTCATAGATTTCTTAAGCTCACAATCACGCCGGGCTACATATGTATCATTGGACTAAACGTCTATACAAGCGGACACCAGATCAAGGGCTCACTGGTTCGATTCCTGGCGTTCCTGGCTCGACGTTATGCCCATGGGAAAGGCACTTAATCAGAGGTTCCTCAGTCTACTCAGGTGTAAAAATGGTAAGAGGTAAATGGTGGTGGAAGGAGAGCATCGGGCTCCGCTTTTCAATACTGTGCCATCTAAAGGGTTGATAGCAACCCACTGCCCTTACTGGCTCAAAATGCCTTAGCTTTACCTTCAATTGTCCATAGATAAGATGGTCTTTATGCTTCTACTTAACATATGAATAAGATACGTTCGGTAGGCGATGAAAAAGTTGTCTAAACTGAAACATGTTGTGATGCCGCGAAGCTCACCAGATTACCAAACAGCTAAGCCTCAGCCAATGCAGCAAATTGATAACACCTTATCAATGTTTCATAGACTCCCAGGGGCAGACGAAAACACAGCAGTTGTCCTTGATACTAACCGGGAGATAAATCGTTGAAACAGAGATGTCCGTACAGAATACGACTCTGGGGAGACTGCACATGAAGATGTGTAACAATTCTTAAAAGGTCTTGGCGTCCCTGGCAGGACATTTTACATGTATCCTTGAGAAAGACGCTTTGCACGACGTTCCTCACTCAGCCCATGTGTAAACTTTATGGGTACCTTCATAGGGTAAACCATGGGTACCTGACTTCGGCTGGGGAAGCGAAAGGCGGTGGAAGGAGAGGGATGAGCTCTGCCTTCCAACATCGTGCCCTAGTGGATAACAACCCAATGCCAATACGGCCTCAAAAAGGCCATAAGACTACGTTTACCTTTACCTTTTACCATTTATCGTTACACCATTACACTAGCAACTTTACATTTTCACCTTTTGCAACGGCTGTAATTACCTTCAAGCTACATTTAAAGCTATCCATTGCGTTTAATCTCGCTCAAAAGAGATACAGATCCAAGATATTTTGTACAGTCCAAAGAAAAGCATTGTGAACCTTACCTGTGCACATGTGGCTAGTGTGCCGTCCTGACAGTCTCTACGACCTTGCGGGGGGTGTCCCAGACATCACGGCTTTGTGAGTGAAGGACGCCGTTCCTCAGCTCACTTCTTCACGGGGATCTCGCTTCCGATCTTAGTAATTTCCGCCGCCCAATCCGTGTGTACCGATACTGTTAACCTGCAACACAGGGAGGTCTGATCAGACTAAGTCTGGACCGACTGATAAGAATATTACAACCCCCCGGTCTCGCCAATAGAGACCGCAAGCTGTCTTTTTAACGGTGTAACAAATTCACAGACGGTAGCCGAGTGCTCGAGATATGACCATTGTTATTCGCACGGCAATTCGGAGGGGATGACTCGACATAA
Organism: Branchiostoma lanceolatum; assembly: GCF_035083965.1. Taxonomy (NCBI): domain Eukaryota; kingdom Metazoa; phylum Chordata; class Leptocardii; order Amphioxiformes; family Branchiostomatidae; genus Branchiostoma; species Branchiostoma lanceolatum. The sequence continues at coordinate 19,104,427 of NC_089722.1, read as the reverse complement.
AGGCGAGTCAACTGGGGCTAAACAGTTCCCGACAAAGCCTCGCGGGCTTGAAATAACTATTTTCCGTCGGCGCCAGACATTCATAAAAGCAACGTCAGCTTTTGATAAAAAGCCCGCAACCTTCATTGACATTGTCGGCGCTCATGGAGCAGCACTTTCGGGTGAGACAGTACGAAGTGGCTGGCGAGGCGGCCGGAGTCAGGCCCTGTTATAAAAGCCGGGCTGTGACGTTCAAACCCGCTCATCAACCAATCATGTCAGACGGTGTGGTCACGTGACTGTATTTGAAATTGTAGCGAATTATCTGGAATACAAATATGCTATCTAATCATAAATGCAACACGACCTCACAAAGACATATTAATGTATGAATGTCGTCACCCATTGATATCTTCAATGTATTGCTGAAAGGTTTCCTAGTCTATAACAGATTAATTACGCTGGCTATAAGGAGAAAGTTATGGAGCAGAATTTTCCCGCGCAAGATGGAAATGATACCTTTTCCGTGGACTGTCTCTCGTAGCTAATTCTTCACCCTATTGTTGCCGAATTCTCTTACCCACACCCCTACGGAGGGGCATGGCGGAGGCTACATTAATCCGTTATGAGGAAGGAATTAGTGTCCTTGTAATTGATAAATCATGATTCGAGCCACAGATCCAATGACGTTGAGTAGCTAGAATTCAGCATTAAGAAGAAAGTAAGTATTTAAGCTTTAGGTAAGACGACAGCAGTGTGTGTATGACAATGCAGCAGATGTTCGAAGCAGATATGGGTTCAATAAACTCATAAATGTATTACAGAGACAGTAATATGACGGTATGTTATACCACCTGGGTTGTCAATGTCATGGGAACTCAGGACCCCACAGGGAGTAACACGTGCATTGATTATAAGGTATATACATACAAAATGGGCCATACGACTTTGAGTGATGTAAAGAAAATGACATAGAACAAGTCTGAGATGATAAGATCGTCCTCTTATAAAGCTGTAGCTTCTACCGGGATAAGTGTCCTTACACTACATGTTAGCATTCTTTTTGTACCTAAATCTATCTAAATGAATGATGCTGCCAAAATGCACTGCCTATAGAAAACCATCTGTACCCTGGTTTGGATGTTAAGATAAAAGAAAGCCTACAGACCACAATGTCCTCGGCACTAATGTTCTGGCACGTAGAACACTGAGCTGCTTGGCACGTTGCGCTTCAGTAGTATAAAGGGTTAAGCACCTAAAGTGGTGAATAACCATCTCCAGTAAAAATAGAAAAATGCAGTCATTAGTTTGGAGTTATCACTTAAGCCCTTAGAAGTTAAGGATTACCTAGAAGACGTTGGATGATATCACAGCTGATGTTAAATAATGCATGACAATACATGTAATTGAGACACCGTTATTCAGGCATAGCTTTTGTTCATCCCATAAGATATAATTTTGAAAGACTTTGCTGGAAGATTCACTTTGTTTAAGAATTCCTTTTCATTCATGATAAATTATTCTCTAAGTCCCTATCGTTCATGGCGGCACACGACTCTTTATTAGGTGGAGATTTTGGAGTTCGGTATGCAGGATGGGTGACACAAGTAGTTTCATGTGATGTAGCCAGTGGCTGCCGCTTGATATGTATATCTAACAAAGTTAGTGTGTTGTGCAAAAATGGCATTTACTGCTAACACGGTACAGATATATTTTACATATACCATTTAGAGCGACATCAGTTATTCCCCCCGGAATTGCTCCTTTTTGCAACACTCGTTGTTGAATAAAAAATATACATAACACTTGCTCATTGTTATGCTCAAAGGTATCGGTTCTAAACCTTCCTGTCCTGTTCTTCGTCATTGGTGATGCAAGATAGTATCTACCAATAAAAAAGTATCTATGGCCCTAACATTTGCAATACGAGGATGTTGCTTTACTATAAGTTGGACATTTACGACTTCTGAAACCTGCAAATGTCTATAGGCTAGAGGTTGCATCAGGGTGGATCACCAGACCCTTGTGCAGTAGAGTGCATTTGGCCGTGATATGGTCACGCAAACTCACAAGTGCTTTTTAGTCATAAAACGGTTTCGTACCTCCGTCTTAGTGGCCTAAATATGTGAAAGCCATAGATAATAAAACGTCCCGTGATATTGCCTGGAATTGTGAAATATTACCTTGATGGATTTCAATGTATTGCTTGCGGCAATACGTAGTTTACTTCACAGCAGGCCTCATGTGTATTTTCATCCACAGTAAGTGCATGTTCCTTCTGTGATGGTAATAGAGCCAGTGAATCAATGTCCGAGGCACAACAGGAGCGAAGTAACGATAGTTTACCTTTATTCTTTCGTGTACCTATATTCGTTTCGTCTAAATACGGTGTATTGCGTGATATGCTAAATGCAACATCAGTAATACGCCACAGTTGCAAACCTGAGAGACTCAAGCGTTCAGAACACTGTCTTAAAATCATCGTAAACCATGCATTCCAAGACGACGAGGTCAAAACCTTTTCCGTCTCTCAAAGAAACAGGCAGATCTAATTTTCAGCTTTTAGCTATAGACGGGTGAATTTGAAATCCCGTTAGTTCCACGAATTTGCTCTGCAATTCTTGTCCTGACTGGAACGTTAAGCTAATTATGTTGTCTACTACTACAGTTTCAATGTTCATCATTCCCCCTGTCTATGGTACAGCATAATTGTATTATATACTCTGTAACTATTAAAGTTACGCAGTTAACCTGATTTATAGGTCATTGGATAGATAGTCAAGTCAATTTTTAGATTAATCTCTCTCTTCGTGGTTCAATTAAGAGCAATTGTACTTATTTGGCATAGTGATTCGATCTAATAAATGAATTTCTCATCAGGTTAGGAGATCAGCCTATCGTCATCCTATGTAATTTACCTGGTAGACAACCATTCAAGATACTTTGGTAATTAGATCATCCTTTATTGTAACCCACAATCAGATTTGGAAAATAGATTTTCTTATGAAATTATTGTCATCATAATTAGTGATATGTCATATATGGTAGTTACAATGTTTTGATAACAAACGTTACCTACCACTCGAAAAATGCGACGACTGCGTGTCCAGGATACGAGACATCAAAACCGGTATTTATGCTGCAGTACCCTAGGAAGCCACTTAGAGGCCCATTATCAGACTTTGTTTTCCTGACCCCTATCCACCTACCAAGTATCATAACGATGATCGATCCATTCACAGCTTCTTGAGTTCTGTTGTCCACACACAATAGACAGACAAACGACAATGACATCAAATTTTTGGCGAAGGTAATTTTATTCCTTAAGATTAAGTTGTGAAATATAGTTTTTACTTTAAGAAACCAAACAGCACCAAAAATTGAGCTCAACTTGAGTTGTAGTTTCAATACCACATAGACATCAAGAAATATGACTGCATTCAAAGCTACCACTTAACGCGTTACTATAAAAAGACACAATAACGTTGTATTCAGTAATTGGAACCCTCGCGGGCAAAATCCAATAAAGAGGATATAATACGATGGGCCCGTGTACGTGCCAGAGAAAGGCAAATTATTGGATTTTCCGAGCTGGTCTTATATCATTAGTTACTTCATAAACAGCCGCTGCTGAATGATATCGATGTTTTGATTAAGAACAGGATAATGGCAAATAAAACTTCCAGCATTTATGGACAAGATAAGTCTCATCAAATGGAACAATCTTCCTGATGCAACTGGCAATATCGTCACCACTGTCTCATTCAAAAGGGAGCTTAGGAAATGTCCTGGTGATCAATACTCCGTTAATGAATGAATGAATGAATTAATGAATAAATGAATAAATGGATAGAATTATATATCAACCCTGAAGTCTTATTATATCATTATAGTAGATGCTACATACTTACTAATGAAAATACTATGGATACTGCAGATACGATTTCAAAATGTACAATTATAGTTGACCTACTTTATGTCCAAACTCTTCAATCACACGTCCCGTATTGTCAGGTTCCATAATACAGGCTGTATGGTGGGGACTCGTGAAACCAGAGGAATCGGGAGGTTTTCAGAACGTTTGTTTTCTCTAGAAGTTTGTTTGGCAGCTTTTGTACAAGTTTGGCATGCTGTAAAATTACCAGGTATTGACACGGCATCGGATGGCGTCCTCAAAAGAGAAAGTTAGGCAAGACGTCACCTTAGGACACGTTGAATAAAGATAGATCGTACTCACACTACCTTCACCTGCTAGCTACAAATTATGTTCTTTCACGTGTCAGCTTTTCTGATTCCCATGACAAATGGTAGTCCTCACAGCCAACGTGGGAATCGACACGAAGCTTATCATCGTGTGTAAGACATCATTATTCCGCTCCAATCCGCATCGGGAGAAGTAATGGGATCGGAGGGGAGGCTGAATCCTCCTGACAGGGGGGCATTGATGCACGGGCCGCGTGCTGCACGGATACCGTGGCAGTTGGCAGCAACGGTGATAACTCATCGTAGAAAGACGAGGAGCCTGCTTAATAAATGGCAGTGTATGGGACAACTTTTGTGAACTTGGGACCAGTTGCACCGGTCGAACTGTTGTTTAGCAAGTAGACAGTTTTCATCGACTTTTCTACAATACATGGTTGACTGCTGTGCTGTTTATCGGTGCACTACTGATGAATGGTTTTAACGTTATCAAAACCTGACACAGTCCGAACAGCAGGAGCTTCACTGTTATTCACAGAATGTCCCTTTTTAGGTAATAGGTGTAATGTCAGCTTTGAAAAATCCTCTGAGAGAGAAAAGGTGCAGAAAGCATATCTTTTGAACCATGACCATGTTCAAAACGGTCCCTATTGCTGCAATACTGGAATCCTCGGTGGAGCTTTTGAGCTTCCAGACATATATACCATGAAGTATGACAGTTTCAGACATGCCCGTGGACCTGATCTAAAGACGGACGATATCGACTTCCAACAACCTTTGACCCATTGCTGACGTCAGACGTGCGACACGTCACGTGTCCAGAGCGATTGTGTCAGAGCTGAAAAAGACTAAGTCAGTCAGTCAGTCGAAAATTCCGCTGAATCCATTTTTTTCTTGTGTTGGAGAACAGTTTAAATAAACCTTTCAAGTTTAAATGTGGTCAACAGTTTTATCCATGAGATGAAGCCTGTGGGTATCATTGCCATGTATCACAATGCAAACGTACGTTTGTACGTATTTCAGGAAGCCATTGCCACTCAAAAGTTGAAATGAAACTTGCTGACATATTATACTCAGAAAGGAGGTACGCCTATGCTTCTCCTAATGGTTTACGTGATGGATTAGAAGCCCTGACCTTCTCTGCTCTGCGGAAAGAAAGTTGTGATGACAATCCTTGACCTCCACTTCAGAACCACACATCACATGCGCAGGTCGACATGACGAGTCAGGTGACATTTGCGGGTGAAATGACGCCATAAATTCTCCGCTACTGGTTCCGTGGACGCTAAAGTTGCACGTCGCAGTAGTTTGACCTGTCTCCCCGCAATCATCGAACGCCGATTTTGCGAGCGATCTGGCGACAGTTATGGTGTTAGTGTGCACAATTGACCCAAAGGGGCGTTGGCTAATGGCCATCTTTGTAGGAGATTACCAGCTTTTATTACACACCAATATATTACAGTGTCACGCCTTATCGTTACGATCTGGGCTGCGTCCTTGACATTGGCGCCTTTCCCATCAGAAGCTTGTTAACTCTGGCAAACTTCCGCTTGTTCGCTTATTAATTTTGCAGTTAAAAACTTGCGGTTTGTCTAGTTGTTTCGTGTGTGTGTGTGTGTGTGTGCGTGTGTGTGTGTTTGTGTGTGTGTGTGTGTGCGCGTATAATCTGTGTATGTTCGTGTATTTGTGAGTGCGCACGCGTTTGTGTATTTGTGCGTGTGTGTGTGTGTTTGTGTGTGTGTGCGCGCGCGTATAATCTGTGTATATGCGTGTATTTGTGAGTGCGCACGCGTTTGTGTATTTGTGCGCGCGCGTGTGTGTGTGTGTGTGTGTGTGTGTGTGTGTGTGTGTGTGTAAACGAGATAAAGAGAAAGCTCACCTCTATCTCACTTTGTCCTTTTCTACTCTGTTTTTCTCTCACTGTTTTTTAGTCACAAGCTTTGTCTCTCCATGTCTTTCTCTGTCATGTCAACTAGAAGCTTTCATAGACTGAGATATATCATTGTATAATTTTGTGCTTCGATATGACTGAGTAATATTTTATGGATAAGGTGACACTCAACACTTTGTTATTTCCAGTTGAAATTACGACAGGATTCAAACCAAATGATATATTCTCCTGTATCTAAGGGAAATGGTTTGATAAGATTGTAGCATAATGGGAACTACCAGGTAATGCTTCCAGGCTTTGGAAATATTGGACAGCAATATTCATACATAACTATGATAAATGATTAGTTCTTCCAACCAAAGTTGTCCAATTACCTGTGCAATACTTGCATGTAATATAAACCACATATCATATTCCTTTCATTAGGCCACAGAAAGTAACTTTTATGGATGACATCAGCGCCCGCAGTGATTGTTGCCTAATTTGTATGGAAAAAACAATCACTTTGGCCGAAATGTACATGAAGTACAGAAAATTACGCCTAATAACAGTTTTGATTTTGGCAAAAAAAACCATATCCATTTGCTTGAGTAATTGTTATTTGGCATATTGTATTACCTGGATGTCTAACCTTCATCAAAGTACCAGAGAGAATTCCTGCCTACGTATACCGACCCTATTTTCCTTTATAGTACCGTAACACAACAGTCCGTATTAACTCCAAGAGTTCATTTTCTCTTGCAGATAGGCCTCGTTCTCTGTGCTTTAAGCCCCCCCCCCCCCCTCACTGGCCCCGCGGCACGCTGGCGGCATCGCTGCGTCCTAAATTAGATTTGTTTTTCCCTTGACTTTATAATGGGAATATCATTAAAAACGTACAAGTATGACCAAAAAGACAACAAACACACAAAGATTAAAACTATTCGTTTTTTGCCGATGAAATTCGTTGAGTACTTTGTCAATTCGATCGGCCGCAGCGATGCCGCCGGCGTGCCGCGGGTCCAGTGAGAGGGGGCTTTTAGGTCTTCCTTTAGTGTGCTGATCAGATTTGATTTGCGCAATGCTTTCCGCAATGCTACGGGTATTGTACCTGCTGAAATATGCCTTTATGCCCTTGCTTGTTACTATTTCAGGTTATGTAGGCGGACGAGTGTGATATCCCTTTGAAAAAGGCGAGAAAAATCACGACGGCTGCTTTGATCCCCGACCTTCCAAAGTTATGAAAAAAGGTAAGCTGAGGTTAGTCGAGGTGATGTAAGGACAGGCGTACCTGTACAGTCCGCATACGTTCACCGTACGTGTTATTGAGTGTAGTTAGTAGAACCAGGTCATGTTTACAATTAGAAAGATTTTGTAGATTCAAGGTTCGCACGGCGTTAGGGTAGAGGTGAAAGTGATCCAGCACAATCCTGCAGACACGTTTGGACCACTTTTCCGTCTATTGATCTGGTGTTCAATACCGCAGCCTAATGACGGCTGGTTAGAAAAGGCGTTGATCTAGTAAGATGAGAGTGCAATAGTTTGCAGCAGCACAGCCTCTAGCGTAATTGAAAACCACCCATTATACTATGGACACCGTTTCTTCGTCATTTTTCCCACCATTGCTTTTGCTCAGTTTCTTCCTCTTTCGTTCTAAACAGATAAGGTTAATGACCTGGACCAGACGGCTGTCACCATGGTTACTGGTTAATGATGATGATGATTGAAGACCTTTATTGTATGTTCGTGCCCCGAGGGGCTAGATACAGGTCGTTTAACACAAACCTAACTAACATCTACGTGACATATACAGTGAAATATGTACAGTACATTGTGTAAACATACATGGTAGAAGAAAAGGATAAGCTAAGCTAATCTAGTAAAGTCAACTTCTTCTCGCTTCTTTGTACATGTGTAGATGTATGAACAGATCATGTTTCTTATACAAGGGTTATCTAGACGCAACAAAAATATGAATTTATCCGTTGCGTTTAAATATTCAAAGTATGGGAATTTCTCATTAATACATTTGAAAAGAACATTTTTTTCTATATCGTAAAGTTTACAATCTAAAATGAAGTGCCGCTCATCTTCTATTTGATTTAACTCACAAAATTGGCAAATTCTGTTAATAGCAAAAACCCTGTGGTGTCCGATTACATAATGTAGCAAGTGGCAGGACAGAGCTGGAGGGCCTTGTCAGTACAAATATGAATGTGTTTGAGTAAGAATCAACTGAGCAGGAGTTTGTTAGGCTAGACCTTGTAAAGGTAAAAGTCATGTATTTGCTTGCAAAGGTTTCCTTTATACAGTAGTTTGACATTATAAAGAATTCTAGAAAGAAATACTATATTTTCATATCATTTAGAGCTGGACGCCAATTACTTCTGTTTCAATCCAGAAAACAACCTTCGAATCATAAGAAGACTACGCTCGCATACATAGCAGACATAGACCTGTCTTCTAAGATGAAAGCAGCTTTTCAATTAAGAACAATCCTACCTAATACCAACGTACATTATTTAAGAAGATTGCCGCTGACGATATACTGACCAACTACAATGTAATTTAAAGATAAGAACGTCCACATACTTCTCAGATATAAGCACCGGGATTCAGACAATCTTCTGCATCAAGATAACGTACTTTATCACAGAGGTATGACGTAAACCTTTATCTTCTTGAGCAGAGAGAACTTTAATCAAAACGCCACAACGCGTACGTAATCTACGGGTGAAATTCCAAGAACCAGGCTAAGTGGTACGTTCTACACGAAGACCCTAAGATTATTACCTCCAAGATGTTATTACTCAACTCTGCAAGACATTATTACCTGTCTTGACATGGAAGCCTTTCAATCATTCTACGTTCCCACCCACGTACCTACTGTATATGTACGAACGCGTGTTCTAAAGTTCTCAAACTAAGTGCTTACAGCGTAACACCGGTGCTATAGACAGTCTACCAGTGGTACAAACTTTTTTGCTCCAAACTAGATTTTAATGTACATTCTTCAAGACATATTGCAGTCAAAAGCTGTCTTTTGAAGAAGGAATCAATTTCCTTTGAATGAAAGCCACCGACATTCTAGACTTACTTTGCTTGCAAATTGGACTAGGTTTCCTTATTATACGCCAACCAACATTCATGTGCCTCAATCAAAACGTGTTCCTCACTCATCCGAGAAACCTATTATTCCAGCAATACATTCTGGGACTAAAGTTAGTTTGTCTGTACTCATGTTTGATTCCTCTCTCGTTCACTAGATGAGATTCTTGGCAGCATAGTCTGTGATACCCTGGGAGTCCAGGCACCGTAATCGGATCCCCGCACGCGCGCCCAAGCTTTCACGGCCCACCCTCCCGCTGCCCCCCGAAGACTGACCCCGCCCCACTCTCCGCTCAGACCCAAACTCCGCTATCCGATTACTCCGCTATCAGACCTTGGGTTTACAGCGGAGAGTGGGGCGGGGTCGGTCTTCGGGGGACAGCGGGAGGGTGGGCCGGGAAAGCTTGGGCGCGCGCGCGTTGCTTGGTGGCTAGCCGATATACGGTGCCTGGCCCCCAGGGTAAGTCTGTGAGGGACAAATGAAATTGTCAGTTGCAATATCCTGTAGGCGGATATCAAGACGTATACGCCTGTTAATTCACTCCCGATAACTCACCGAAGACAGGAATGCAATAAATGACTTCTTAAAAAGGTCTTCAAAGTTCTGCCCTGGAAGTTTTGCTTGATTTTAAGCGACTATAATATGAGTTTTATCTTTTTCAGATTGGTTTTCATCTAGCTAGGTAGGCGAATTGTTCCCCACGTCCAATGTCAAAAGCCATTTTCCTTTTTAAAAAGCGCTGGCAGAGCCAAACTTTTAACTTATTAGAAGAAATATCAGCTCTTCCAAATGGTCTGGAACGTTTTCTCTGCCTTGTGAGCATGGTTTATACCGATGCCCATGGTGAAGAACTGCACCAGGGTGACCTGGTGTCGTTTATTTGCGTCTTTCACCTTTTGTGCGCTTCACTTCAAAGACTTAGACGCGGCAACGTTTCTCCATAAGTGGCAACGTGGTCTGCTATGGTCTGGTAGAAATGAGCGAAACATTTAGAACGTCCATGCTATTCAGAAAAAGGGGACGAAATGCGCTGTGCCAAACTCCATCTGAATTACGACACCGGTGATATGTACAGGGCATTTTCTGAGTTTAAGATGTTTGTTCTTATAATTCGCAGAACAAAAGCCTATTTTGTGACGGGCGTATGAGAACGGATTTTTTCCAATGATACACAGTGTCCGGGTGAAAACAAAGTGGGTTTGTAGACATCGAAAGTTTTATAGTTGCTGAATTACCTATTATACCCTTAAAGTTACAACTCAAAACTTGACCCTGTTCTTCCGTCTTGGACTACCCAACCCGAAATGCAGAAAATGATGCCTGATTCGTACGCAATTAGTGCATATCAGTTACACATTGATAGCATTTTTCCTTGTTGTAACTGTATCAACACATCGAACAGTTTGTCGTAAACTAAGTCTACTGGCTGTGATAGACATCTAGAAGTATAATCACCGTTCGTGGGCGCGACAGCCATGGCCTGCAGCCGGCTCCTGATAAAAGCTTTTTGCTGGCGTCACACCTACGCAGTTTATCCTCCCAAGTGTGAAATATATGTTAACATTGCCGAACACGCCCACGCCATGACTTAGTGTCGTTAAGTAGGAAAAGAACCAGGACATCCAGACAGAGCAGCTGCCATTTGTCACTCTCCGGCTCCAAAGCCGGACTGCCGAGGCAGGATCGACGTTGATATGATTAAATGTAATCTGGCCATACATGCTCGCAAAACGAGGATGATGGCGTCCTGTGTCAATGTCGGTTAAACTATTGATTGATGTTATTCCGGATACAAGTAGTTGCCAGCATCTGTCTTGCAAGGGCGAAGTTATAAAACAGCTTGTAGGCAACGCAGTTGTTTGGGACATGGCATTCTTCAAGGATAAAATAAATGACAGGGTGTGTATAACATGGGTTTAGAAAGCATCAAGTGGATGTTGAGAAAAGATGGAAGCCTTCGTTAGCTTGCGGTAAAGCTTAGTGAGCTTTCTAGAAAAGTTACTACTAAATATCTTCTATATGACCATTATCAGATAATGAGCATTTTAGGAAATGACTGCAGTCTAGGTCCAATTTGTGACATACTGTGTGGGCACACGGCAACATTACTTGATTCTTCGTGGAAATGAAGACTTCCCACACATTTTCATAGCACGGGTGGACCATCCAAAATACATCCATCCATTTTACGCCCAATTACGGGGGCGAACGTGCACGCAAATACTATTGAAAAGGTGAAACTGTAGGCCGTAATTTTCTACTGAATTGCTCAATCTTCTTCAGTTCCCTGACCCAAAAACGTGACTTTCTTCACGCGTGACGTCAGCAACGGGTCAAAGGTTGTTGTAAGTCGATATCGTCCCTCTGTTGAGACTGGGTCGGTGCGACCGGAGGTAAAAGGTCAGAGAGCTGAAGAAGACTGAGTGGCTCAATCGAAATTCCGGTGAGGCCAACTTCTTGAGTTGGAGAATAGTTTAGCATTTACCACTAGAGTTCCACGACCTCATACCTTCGCAAAATGATTTTAACCTTAGTTTATGACTGACGTATTAGGAGTGTCTCTCATTAATTATAAATCATACTAGTTGATCGTCTTCACCCAAATAACAGACGTTGTCCAAAGTATAAGCTTAACAAAGAAGGTTATGCTAACATCATCAATTATGCAAATGAGGTCTGTATCAGCATGATTTGATTCAACTATGTACACCTTCACATAACTTCCAAATGCCACAACTATGAAATTGCCATCATTTACCTGTATGGAATTAACGTAGTTACTCATTAATTATGCAAGTTAGGCCTACAATTGCATATTTTCTATCTATCAACATCCCTCTCTTCCTCAGTTACAAATGTCACATATTTGAATAGTCATATCATGGTACACAGCAGGTTTTTTTTAAATTGTGTCATTAATTATGCAAATTAGAATCTGATTTGCATAATTATCGTCCAATCATGCAAAGTATCACGTCAGCTATCTACATACCAAAAATCATTACCATCCATCAAGCCCATCGTGAGTTATAGTATTTTCTCATTTTCTCATTAATTATACAAATGAGGTCCTCATTTGCATAGTTGATATCTATTAATATTTCTCTCTTCCTCAGATACATATGTCACATGTTTGAGAGTCCTACCATGGAATTTGGCGGCTGTGAAAACTTTCCTCATTAATTATGCAAATTAGATAATGATTTGCATAATAAGTATCTAATCACGTACATCATCACTCAAGCTATCTACTTTCAAAAATTCATGACCATCCATCAAGCCCTTCTTGAGTTATTCCCTTTCAAAGTCTGAACCAAAACCTGCTCCTGCAGTTCCAAAAAAGCAGCTAGGGGGCCAAAACCTATACCACTTACTCTCTGTCCAAAGAGCTATCTACCACTCAAAAATCAGTTCCATATCTTGTCCAGAACACGAGATAACAAAACAGGAAGTTCCGCTGCAGTACCGTAACAAGCCGCTAGGGGACCCAAAGTCTAATCATTTCCTAGTCTCATCAAGACCTACCCACCTACCAAATATCAAGACAATCCATCCAAGCCTTCTCGAGTTATTCTGCTTCTTTACATACACACACACACACAAACGCTACCCTCTGCATAACCTTCTCGGCGAAGGTAATAATGTTATTAACCAACTCAAATTAACGCCAAAAATAGTTACTCAAGCAACTGGATAAAATTTCTAAACAATCAGACGTTTCAGACAGCATCCGCTATCTTTCGTCAATGACATCTCAGATTAACTTTTGTGCTAACGCAAAGACAGCTTGATTACAAACCCCTTCCGGCACACATTTTTGCCAACGTCTATTCTGGAGAAATAAGATGCAATTGATTCAGCTGAATTGCCTTCGTCACCATAATCTACTTTTCTCGGTCGAGTGTTGATTATTCGAGTGTTGATTATGAAAAAGGAAAATGGGCAGTTAATATGCTGCTGAATCTTTCTCAGAAGATTTTATTATGCGGCAGGGTCTCACATATGTTCCTAGTGGCTAAATTACCATGTGTAAATGATTGGAAAGTGTTCCACAGACACCATATGTACAGACTGATGTCCTGAGGAGAGCTTTCCACCTGTGGCCTCATCGACCGAGTTCCTTAATATTTCATGCCTTATAAAGGCTTCATCGAGCGTGCTGAAGAAGTAGAATCTAGCTCTATTCACAAAATGACCCAAATCTACAAGGATTTTGTATGAGAATGTTTGCCAATAAGTTTGCGTGTCATTAGCTGACAGTCCAAGCGTAGGAGCGTAAAAACTCGAAGATCTCACACCACCTTGCAATCTTTGAACCTTGAACCGGGAGACATCAATCCGTGCAATATCTAGGGTTTTGTGAATATCCTAATGCCATCGTTAGCCATCAAACATGTTTGTGATCCTCCCCTTCCCTTCTTTCCTTAATCAATCCCAGCTACTATCTCCCTCCCATAACAGGCCATTCATCTGGGACGGCTGTCCAGCTGTCCATGGACTATACTACATTACTTTCAGGAAGAGGGGGTCGGCCTGAAAATACTGATAGAGGACCCAAAATCACCATGTATCCTCACCTCGGAACCTCAATAACTATCCACATACCAATATTTATACACAAACATTAAAATTACCTTGAGTTTCAGGTGCGAACTCAGAGACAAGACCAGAAACAGAACCCATGTTTGAGGTCAACCTCCTTCCTGGACGTTAAAAAAAGACGTGTGGAGCAAGTGGAACTGACTAAGCTGTCTATCTGTCTGAAGTCAGAACGTCCACTATCTGCCGCGAAACTTATATGTTGTCCATCAATAACATTACTGGTCCGAATCGCCCGATAACTAAATTCCAAGGCACACAGAAGGCCTGCTTATGGGAACACCAAACCATCTGCTGGGGCATCAGACGGAGATAGGAAGTCCCGAAGAAGTACCCAACATCTCTCACAAGCACTCAACCACTTCTGACATCCAGACAATCACTTCGGCTATAGGTATGAGTCGGATGACTTGACCCTAATCCACCCCCAGGCAATGCCATACACATCATTTATACATGTGTGCGTTCTGTGCCATTCTGACCGTTTTATTAGGATCACGGGTCATTAAAACATATCGAGGCAGTCTGTTTTGGCGCATACAAAGGGGTGTTGGATCCCGTCAACGCGTCAATCATTCGCCAACCTAAGGTAGAACAATATTGCTGTTGCCTGCGACTTTTGGCATCTCAAAATGACATAAGTTTTAGCTGGCATCATACTAGTACTGAGGGATGTCCCTGTACCTCAACTGGTAGCAGCCTCACAGATGAGTTCCTGGCTCCAATTATTTGATAACTGGGAGACACCAGTTCAAATCCTGGACAGGACATCTAGGTTCGGAAAAAACCTAAAGTAGGGGTCCCGTGGCGATGATGTGCACTCGATCACATTAACGGGGAGGTGCTAGCACCCCCCCCCCCAGAAAAAAATCCCCTGCTACAGAAACAGCAAGGAAACCGGCTGCCCTATGTGCTACTAGACAACAACTACGACACACTAGTGCTAGCGATTAAGTTTTAGTTTGTCACGTAGCCAGGCAGTAAAGCCAGGCAGCAACCTCAAAGAATGCCACAGCATGAAGCCGAGCATAGGCACCTTAATGTTGGGCCCTTGGCCATTGGTGCCCTTAAGGTCTTTTATCTTCTATGGGGCATGTCTTATATGGGATATACTTAAGGCGATCGATAAGACATTGGGCCGTCTGGAGGAGCTTGACAAACAACCTTTTGACCAGGGTTATCGTTATTCATGGGAATCCATTTGTCTTAATGGCTCCGATAGACAGCGAAAACGTTAGACAGGCACATCCATCATGCTAGCCGCCCGGTTCGCTGTGGCAGTTCCTGTCTGATATCAAGGACAGATCTAGACTTGTCACTTTTACTATAGGTTATCATAACCTCAGGGCAAGAGGTTTGCCTCCGACGGGAGTACTGATTTTGGTTGTGTTTGTGTGTTTGCAACTAAGATCCTAAGGGTCATTTTAAAGGATTTATTTAAATGTTAGCATGCTGCAAATTGGTAGTTATTGGCGTTCCGATGAAACATGGCGTTTTGGGGCCCCTAGCAGCTTTTTCATGTACTGCCTCTTTACGAGCCGACACCCCCTTTCTGAGAGAAGTGCGGTATAGTCTGTGGACAGTTGTCTGTCAGGTATAGATAAGGTCAATGACCTCAATTTGGGACACCCGGATGGCTCTGGACTTGTTGATCATTAACTGATGGCGCATGATAAGGCTAGGGCAATCGCATTCAAGTGCCATAATTTTTTTTGAAAACTCAAGTATTTCACAGAGGTATGAGAGAGTAAAGGAATGTGGACGATAGTACTTTCACCTTCGATTCATTTTGCCACAATGCACACGGCAACAGTTACTGTATTTCTTTCATTTCAATGTGTTGTTTATACCACCTGTTCATTACCATGGTCTAGAATTAGGGAAAAATAAGAATCCTTTTATATCTAGAATACAACATTTATATGACTTCCATATAGCTTAAACACCTTTTTACTATCTTGAATACATCCGCCAAGTCGGTGCCGAGACTTTATTGCATACCTGTGTAGACTATTAAGAGACTTACCCGAGCGGCCGTGTGCGAGTGATTTCCGGAAGGCAACAACAGCGTAATGAACAAACTGCTTACTCTTCTGGGAACAACCCAATCAATAATTACGTCTTTCATTAGGGGGAAACCAGACAAAGTGCCCTTTTCCGCCCCTTTCTGAATTAATGGACCACTTAGGAAGCATTGGCTTCTAATGGAATCTGATGGAGTCTGTGGACCACTTAATACGTGCCTGTCGGATGATAATTCCACGCGGACCGTTCGTTTTCCTGGCCCTTAGCTGAGCAAAGCTCTCGGTATAGATCCATCTCTGTCCGCGGCCTTTCGACCTGCCTGAGCCA
Source organism: Branchiostoma lanceolatum (assembly GCF_035083965.1). Taxonomy (NCBI): domain Eukaryota; kingdom Metazoa; phylum Chordata; class Leptocardii; order Amphioxiformes; family Branchiostomatidae; genus Branchiostoma; species Branchiostoma lanceolatum. The sequence goes on along the minus strand of NC_089722.1, from coordinate 19,088,318 downwards.
GAGGTGAGGGAAAGGTCCTGCGGGATGCGATTCTGGAGTGTGGCCACTGCATGTTTGCCTTGGTAATTCATTCTTTATCTGATTGAATTGCGCCAAGTCGGGATCCCATAGTGCACTGAACGTTTGTGTTGAAGTGCTGTATTTCTATAAAGCCACGGCCTAGCTAGGACAACATTGCTGTGTTTCTGGTTACCCGACTGACCCTGGCGACCCTAGTTGGACTGCTGGCATGCAAGGGATATACAATCTTCGATCTGATATCTTGAGTGGATGAAATTCAAAGCATGATTCCAAAAAGCAAAAATAGACTTCCTGTATGTAACGCCCTGTTAACAGATTTAGCTTTGAACAGTTGAAGTAAAAATGTCTAACATTATACTTCATTGGTCAGTTCATTATGATACTTGTGCAAGTTATGCTTGTACCATGTATATCTGTATACACATAAGTGACATAACCCACAAAATGCTCAAGTATCAGTGTCCTGATGCATTTCAGATTTACATTTGTGAACTGTATATATTGTATCACTTAGGCCGAAAATAAAAAGAAAGTCACTAGCTACCTACCTACCTACCAACCCTTTTTTCAGGACTGTAATTAGAAACACAAAATGGATTTTCCTAGGCCCGAGCACTTTGCATCTTTGAACTTTCTTTTCTACCAGAGGCCAAGGAGGAGTGAACTAAAGAAAAATTACGCCAAAAGTAGATTTTTAAGATACGTTAACTGGATATATTTTTTGGTCAGCCATTTCAAGTAACATTCACTCCTTTTCGTCAATGACACTGAGCAAAATTTGTGGGTCAGCTATGAAAAACTATTCCGGTCGTGATCGTCTGACACTGTGGTAACGCCCAATAGAAGCTATTTGCTACTAGCTAAGCCTCCCCTGCTTCAGCCCTATCCATTCTAAGCTCTCCCAGTTTATATATGATTAGAAAATTGACTGTGAGAGTGCCTGGCTGCGAAGGTTTGTAACTGGGAGCTACAGCTTTCACCATTCTTCATCTTATCTTATCTAGCCCTTAGTCTAACTATTTGACCATTGGGGCACCACAGAAGATCTTGTGACCAATTTTCTTCACTCTTTTCGGGTTTCTGTTCGTCTTGATGTTTACTTAGTGTCATGCCTGTCCATTCTCTGATATCATCCTCCCGTCTTTGACGATTTCTACCCCTCTTTCTTGTTTCCAGGACGGTAACTTACTTGAAGCACAACAAACGAACATCTCAGAGCTGCGTCGATTCCCACCAGATGTTAGACGTGCACCCCCACTTCACATCTCTGTAAGCCGGATGAATCTCTAACCGGTCTGATCTACCCTAGGCCCTGCGTGGGAGTTAAGAAAAGTTGGCAGAAGGCACAGATGGCCGGCAGACGTGACCAGACTCCGGCGCAAGGCGCTCGGGGGATTCTGTAGATCTTGTCCGCTGATGAAAACTGTGTGAGAATCTTTATTGAAGCCCATATGGCGTCGGAGCTCGTCACAAGATGTAAGACTTCTTGAAGAAGATGGATCGCCTCTGTCCCATTCTCGGAAAAAGAATATTGAGAGTCGGCGATTTGGAAAGCAGTCCATTTAGTCTTAGGCGTCCATTTAGTCTTAATTAAGACTGTCTGAAGGTGGCCCAAATCAACTGAGGCCTGCGGTCGAAGTGTGCCCCGTGCGAACATGCTCTTTGAACATATTATACACATTCGTGATCATTTACAAAGAAGCGAGAAGAGGTTAGCTCTACTTGGTTATCTCAGTATAACACTTTTCCCGCTATGTAATGTGTGTTTAACGTTTGTGTTGTTGTCTTTACTTTTTCTGTATATGTTTGTAACGATAGACAACCTGTATCTAGTCATTCAAGACCAGAATGTACATTAAAGGTCTTCAATTGCACCGAAGAACATTTTTCACCTCACAACGCACTTACAAAGTGCTCGGATGCAAATCTGACCAGATAATAGCAACCTCTGTCTGCCTTAATCCCAAACTATTAAACTATAGCCAAGGTAATTGCTGTGGGTCTAAAGTTGCTGACGGTATAGTTTAATGTTAGTGATTACCAAGTACCTGCTGGCACCGGCCCCAGACTGTACTGGTGTACACCATGTAAGTAGAGGCGAAACTCTACAGTACAGGTCGAATTGAGGTCACCTGAGATTGTGATGACAGACATTAATTTTATGACCTATCCGCGCATAGGCGCTATAAACTGCAAGCTCTCGCAATTCAGTCCCTGACTACAATGAGAGTGTTCCAAATGTAAAGCATGCAATAGTCATATGTGATGCCTTTACCTTTATTGGTTGATGCATCCACTGTGTCTAGGGCACGGTATTGGAAGGTGGAGCTGAACTCTCTCCTCCCACTGCCTTTTACTTCCCCAACCAAATTGAGGTACCATTCTTACACCTAGGTGTCTCTCCAAATAAGTAGATGCCCTACTGCCACATTTGATGATGGGACTGCTGTACGTAACTCCATGATATCATCTAACCTTCTGACAACATCCGACAAACGATTCCTGGAGAATTTCCCAAAATGTGTTTCTGCTAATTAAAAATCCCTTGACGTTCACCGTTTGTTGCACATGTCGATGGATTTTTCCTGACCCAACAAAGTTTTAATTAGAAAGTAACATTGCGGTCAGGTGAGGTCACCTGGCAACGTGCGGGTTTTTTTCGAGCTCTCCAGATTTTTCGTCTTCTGGAGTTCTCAAGGCGATTAAGTCGCTCTTTTCAGTGTTACTTATGTGTCTAAGTTGTTGAAGAACATCAGGCGTCATTCTTGTGCTTTCTCTTTCGTATGAAAGAGTGTTTAAGCCCCCCTTTCCCGGCTTCACCTACGGAGTTTACAGCGGAAACCACAATGGCGGCGGCTGACGCGAATGGCGACGTTGACAAACTACAGGATACCAGCTTGTGGCTGAGCATAGAAGCCAAAGGTATGCCTAAACTGTCAGAATTTGACATTGTTGAAGCCCTTTATGACTCTGTTACAAGTGAACTTGGTGATGGTTCAGTGAATCCAGAGGATATACTAGGAGCCCAGTTCCTGGCGAAACAACGCACCTGGCTAATCAATTTTGCATGTGAAGACGCCAAAGCAAAAGCAATTAGCATTGGTCGCATTGTTGTCAACAACAAATCGTATGCCATCCTGGATTTCCAGAGAGCTGGGATCAAAGATAAACAGATAAGGATCTCCATTCATGGTATCCCCCACCACATTTCCGATCATGAAGTTGCCCAGTGGGTTGATACTAAAGCCGATAGATCCACTACTGTTATGCGGCACCAGAAAAGGAACAGAAACTCTGATTCCCCCTTTCAACATCTCTACTCCGGCCACAGGTTTTGCTATGTTTCTAAGATCCGGGAGAGCTTTCCGCGCTACACAACCTACAGCATTCCGGATCCTATCGATGCAACTAGCCTGATGGACGTAGAGGTGACGATCTTTCATGACGGTCAGAGAGTGAACTGTAAATCCTGCAAGGCCGACGACCACGCTTTCCCTGATTGCCCACATCGCGTAACCTGTCATAACTGTGGCAAAAAGGGCCACATCCGAAAGTGGTGTCGAGCAGAGAAAAGCGATGCTCCGACCGAAACTACCAGAAACATCGAACAAGAAGTTGAAGTTCAACTCAAAGCTGCCCGCAGAAAAGCAACCATTTGTCCGACAAACATTGAAACCACACACGCCGACGACAATCAGAGTGAAAAGGAAGTCGATCCTTGCTCTGATCTTGTGAGCGAAACTGTTGAAAGTATGTCTGAAGTAGAAAGTGAGTGTACCGACGACCAAGGTCGCGAGCACGTGAGCAGAGAGGACGTCACTTCCGGTGCTTCCAGCACACCAGGCACACAGCGGGAAGAGCACTCTGGAGGGACACAACAGAACCGACCCAGGCTCCGATCATCTCGCCGAACTACGTCGACTGCAAAAAGAAAAGACGTTCTCACCCCTCCAGAAGCTAACAAGCCAGGCAAGTTACGTCATAAAGATGAGCAAAAGAGACAGAAAGACATTGGTTAGTACTTGTGATTGACATTATTAGCAATGGTACGTTTTCTCAGCATTAATGTCAGAGGTCTACGGAAAAGATCCGTCCGACGAACTGTTTTTCAATATTTGAAAACAAAACAAATTGATATTGTTTGCTTGCAGGAAACATATATAACTAATGATGACAAAGATTCATGGTCAAAAGAGTGGGGAGGGAAGCTTTACGCTCATCCTTGCACCTCATATAGTAAAGGACAAATTATATTGATTGCTAAGAATTTTGACTGTAATAATGTAGAATTTGTAGATCTTTCTGATCGCACAATCGGTGTGAAATTTATACACCATGGTGAGAAATTTGTTTGTTTCAATGTTTATGCTCCAAATAATGTAGTGAGTAAGAAACTGTTCTATACACAGCTTCTAACTCAACTGCTAGAACATTATTGTGAAGGTGAATATTTTATGTTAGCTGGTGATTTCAATACAGTACTTAACCTTGATCTTGATAATGTAGCGGGGAAAGAGCATGACAAAGTAGAGGTGAAATGTTTTAATAATATGGTAGACAGTCTTGCACTACTTGACATCTGGAGAGTTCTCCATAGTGAAGACAAAGATTACACATGGTCAAAGAGAAACCCCTTTATAGCCAGGAGACTAGATTATCTCCTGATTAATGACTTCATGTTTGATAAAACTACTGCATGTGAAATCATCTCTTTCCCCTGCAGTGATCATAGAGCTGTTGTCTTCGATATGTCTGTAACACAGTTTGACAAAGGACCTTCTTATTGGAAATTCAACAATTCCTTTCTAACAGATAAGATTTTTGTTGATCGTGTTAATGAAATCATAGAAAACATTGAAGAAGGCCTTAGTGACTCTGTGATCGAAGATAAACAGTTGATATGGGACATATGTAAGAGTAAGATAAAAAGCTTTTCAATAAGTTATGGGAAACAAACGGCTCATGAAAAACGATCCAAACACAACATGATTGAAAAAAATTTAAACGGCTGGAAAAACAATTAGCTTCCGATCCAAAGAATCCAACTTTACAGCAACAGGTGCACAATACAAAGGCTGAGTTATGAAGCGTTTGCCCTTCACGAGGCACAAGGTGCACAAATCCGCTCAAAAGTTAAATGGATTGAGGAAGGAGAAAAAACCACAGCCTACTTTCTTCGACTTGAGAAGGCACGTGCCACACATAATGTAATTACAAGCCTCAAAGCACCTGACGGTTCCATAACAACAGATCAAGACAAATTATTGGAACAACAAGTTGATTACTATAGAAAATTGTACAGTAAAAACAACGAGTTCGATAAAGAAAACTTTGATGACTTCATTGCAGATGTGAATTTTCCTACGCTGTCTGAAATGCAAAGCAAATCGTGTGAAGGGTTGTTTAATATGACGGAATGTGCATCTGCTTTACATAACATGACTAATTGCAGTCCCGGCCTAGATGGCCTCACAACTGACTTTTATAAAGTCTTTTGGAGCAGAATAAGATATATGGTTTTGAACTCACTAAATGAGGGTTATACGAAGAACCAACTTTCTTCCACTCAACGTAAAGGGGTTATATCCTTACTCTTTAAGGGGGGTGAACATCAAGAATTAAGTAGAGACCAGCTTTCTAACTGGCGACCTATTTCAATAACAAACACCGATTATAAAATAGGTGCGAAGATATTAGCAAATAGATTGCAGAACATTATTTCTCACATTGTTGGACCAGACCAAGTTGGATATATCAAAGGACGTAGCATTTTGAATAATATACGTGCTATAGACGACATAATTTGCTTTACTAAAGAATCTAATGTTCCAGGTGCCATTCTTTTCCTAGATTACAGTAAAGCTTTTGATACTATTTCCAAAGATTTCATTATAAAAGTGCTTGAAAATTTCAATTTCGGTGCAGATTTTGTGCATTGGGTGAAGGTATACACTAATAATGCCCGTAGTTGTATCAATCATTGTGGTCATATCTCTGAATGGTTTGACCTGGGAAGAGGAGTACGTCAAGGATGTCCCTTGTCCTCTCTTCTATTTGTTCTAGCTACAGAGCTTTTTGCTCTTAAAGTCCGACAGTCTTCTGAAATCAAAGGTATTACATTACCTGGCCTTAGTGACTCCAAGGTTGAATCTCGAATTTTTCAATATGCAGATGATACAGAACTTATACTTGGTGACAAAAGTTCAATTGAAAGAAGTTTAGATATTATTAGAAGATTCTCAGTTTTTTCGGGACTAGTTTTGAATAAAGAAAAAACAGTAGCCATGTGGCTAGGCCCATGGAGACACTGCTCTGAGCAAGCTAGTGGGCTGAAATGGTGCACCACAGCAAAATGCTTGGGAATTGTTTTTTCATCTGCATGTTGTGCCTCTGAAATAGATGTAAACTGGAGTAAGAAATACTGTAAGATGAAAAATATTTTATCATCTTGGGCTCCACGCAACCTTAGTCTTATAGGAAAAATAACAGTGCTCAAAAACCTTGTAGCTTCACAACTTCCTTACAGTTTTGGTGCACTTATTCCACCGGATAGTTTCTTGAAGGATGTTAATTTGATGTTCTACAGATTTATTTGGAAAAGAGATAGGGTAAAGCGTAATGTTATGGTTCAAGACTATTCAAAAGGAGGACTGAAAATGATTGATATAAGAATAATGCACAAATGCTGCCTACTACGATCGATACAAAAATTGCTATCTAGTAGTGAAACTCCTACTCCTACATGGAAGAAGATACAGCTGTATTACTTCAATAAGTTTGGTCCTGATCTATGTATTTTGAAACATAACTGTACTGCAGTCCAGGTGTCATCTAATGTTTCACTGGCACCCTTACCTCTTTATTACCGTAAATTGATACTTACGTGGTATGAAACGAAACCTGTTCAGAATGTCAACGATATTGATCAAGTAAATTGGCAATTGTTATGGAATAATGTTTGTATAAGTTACAAGGGCAACATGCTGTACTTTGACAAATGGATTCGCCGACACATTCTGTACGTCAATGATATTGTAGATGATCAGGGTAAATTCATATCGTTTGATGATGTAAAAGCTATTGTTGGTAATAATGCACATGTATTACTACAGTATAACGCTCTTATGAACTCAGTTCCCAAACAGTGGAAAGGTGTTTCTCGTTTAGACAATGAAAAAGCTCCCAGTATCAAACTTTGTGGTAAAGATATCCGCTCACAAGACTCTACCTTCTTCAAGAATATTTGTATTATGCAATACCAATCCGTTCCAGTCTCACAAAATTTCTGGGAGAAACGATTTCCTTTGTACGATTTTCACTCCATTTCTTGGAATGTACTGTGGAAATCTCCTTTCTTGGCCACTAAAGAACCCAAACTTATAAGCATGCAATGGAAGATATTGCATAACATATATCCAACAAGAATATTACTGTATAAGATGAGAATTGTAGAAAATAATAAGTGTAGTTTTTGCGATAATATAGATTATATAGAGCACTTTTTCTTTGATTGTAAAACTGTCAAACCATTATGGGATTATGTAGAAAGTTTATTTAGTCATTCTTTATCACTTAATGTACATCACATAATTTTTGGATATAACTTACATATGTTGAACAAGTCTCGCTACATCAATCAACTGTTGTTAGTTGCAAAATTATCTATTGTGAAATTTAAGTTTACATTGTCAGCCTCGAACTCATTATATCTAGATCCGCAAACCCTCTTGAAAGTCTTCAAATCAGAATGTTCTGTCAGAAACTTGATATAAGCCACACATTGTAAAATATTCTAAGACATTTAATAAAGTGCCGTGACAAGCACGGAATCAGAATTTAAAAAAAAAAAAAAAAAAATAGAAAGTAACATTGCAGACGAATAATGATATTTGCGTTTGAACTAAAGAAAAATAACTTTTAAGAAGTTACACTTTTGCAGGACCAACAAATTTTTAAACACGTTTCTTGAAAACATGAATCAGATGAAGGGCACAATATTAACATTACTGCATAAACGAAGCAGTATTTTGTAATCAATCGATGTAGTTCATCTTCTTTCTTTCGATTTCCTTTACAAAAAAAACTGTTCATACGAGGCGACCGGGAGCAAGCAGGTCGCAAATTTAATGTACTGTGTCTTACGAACCACCTGTGATGTATATGTTATGCTCTTTCACCTAATTTCACCTCCACTGTCCTTAAAAGTCATTGCTACCCGATCATTTTTATGAATGAAATGAATCATATATAGAAAAGTCCTCTAAAGCAAAGTCGAACTGTAATTTCCAAAACAGAAATTGGACTTACCCCCGGTTTTTTTTTAAAACTTACTCCAGTTTTTTTTCAAATGTTACACGCAGTTAAACTTTGTTTCAGAATGATTCTGGTGCTGAACTGGATAGGGTCACATTGCTTTCAAGAAGAAGCTGTATATCTCCATCTGGCGTTTTAACGTATGGCCAGATATGTCAGCAACTCACAACTTCAGTCAATACCTACATACACGCTCCTTATGATCCCGGTCGATGTCCTTAGATTACTTTCCGCTGGACGTATGTCATTTTTATGATCGATAATGAAAGGAAGCAGAAATCTGACACCGAACGTGGAAAGGTTCCTTATTTCAAGCATTGTCTGAACTACATCATATCATGGTATGGATTATATATCACCCAGCAATGACCGAGTTCAGCCAATACATGCTTTTTATGATCACTGTCCTTGAATCTGTTTCAACAAGGACATCAGCCATTCTTTTGGTCGATAATGAAAGCTGAAGAATGACATTATATGAACCCGACCTTCGAGAGGTCACCTTACTTACATGTAGAAGTATATGCTACTACTGCTGCTACTGCTTCTTCTTCTACTGCTACATGTACAGCTACTGCTACTACTACTACTGCTACTGCTACTACAGCTACTGCTACTACTACTACTGCTACTACTGCCACTACTTCTACTTGACTACTACTACTGCTACTACTGCTACTACTTTCAGACATTTTGTTGCATATTAGGTCAGGGTACTGCGCACAAATACAGTTCAACATAGAAAAACAGCCAAAGGTACTTCCTTCCGCTCCTCTGACTTCGAGCCAACTTATGCAACCTTTCTGAAAACTTCAAGACCCTCAAAAACACACAATAAGTGACTACAGTACAATACCTCCGTTACACAGAGGTAAATATTCAGAAAACATTTTGAAATTTCAGAGAGCAGTTCAAACTTCAAGATTGCTCATTTCGGGGGTTGGTATCGACCGCATGTCGTCAGCGTCTTCGTTCGTTTTCTCCGGTTTTCGCAGTCTCTGTGTACCGCTTCGACGCCATTCCTCACTATTGTGCGCCATCCGATCCTGTAGTTCGTCAGATTCTCCAGCTACTGACAGCTGATACCCGCTAGGCCCCGACGACGTTTTACCATGTTCCTAAAACGCACAAATGTTATATTACTCGAAGTCATGACAAGACTCGTCATCCATAGGTCATTTCCTGCACAGGCGTCCTGCATTTCCCTGTACTTGAATTCCCCTTCAATGGGTTATATGAGTCTCATAAATCGATGGTAAGTGTAAAATTGATAAGATCTCATCTTTTGGCACCGAACTTGGGAAACTCACCTCATCCAAAAACACCACTTGCATAGTCTAGTCATGACTCACTAACTTAAACTAATACCTATGTAAGTCTCCATTTCTGTCCATTTCCCTTGAATTCGTTTCCACTTGGTCGTACTTCAGCAATCTAGATGATAAAGGCAGAAATACCATCTGATGGTAATGAACTATAAGAAAGATCGCATATGCGCTACTGTAAAGTAGAGTCTCCTTTACTAAATGTGCAGGTATATTGCCCTGCATGTCAGTCGTTGCCAAGTTTTCCCAGTACCTGTCCAGGGTTCTGATTATGTTGCTGTGTTGGACGAGACTTTTAAAATGCACAACGGTACTGCGACTGCGAGTATGTACCTTGCATTTCAAACTACGGATCCTGACAACTACTCGATGCAAACGCCAAATGATCTCCGATTGCAAGAATACAGTGTGCAACGACATCATAACCCAAATAAGGTCACAATAAATAATTGATCTGATCCGATATTCCAAAGACTGATGACAATCGTATTTTAGCATGCATCCAATCAATTGTTTGGAGCGGTTTCAAACTGTCAAACTGTTTCCAGTGGTTAAGAAAATCTGTTTGGAAGACATGGTCATACCTTCAAGTACCGAGTTATCAACACAGAATTGAGGTGTTCAAAACTTCGTTTTTCCGAGAACTATCGTAGAGTGGAAGTCATTGCCACCAAGTACTATAGGAGCACTCACAAGATAGCTATAAAGAACGCTCACAGCTAGATGTGACAGGTCGTTTGATGTGGTGTAATGTAACCAGCTGCTGTGGCGCGGCGTGCCTGCGAAGCTGGTGTGTTACCTAGAAGGTCGGATATACCGGCTATATAGATTCAAATGCAAAACTGTGCAGGATGCTTCATAATACTCAGAATTTGCATTCCAAGTGAACTTAGTATATATATAGTGCCATCACGTTATGGCCCTCTCCTGCACCAGGTCGACCATCGGCTTAACATCAGGCACTCGGGCGAGAGTCTAATGGATTGTGATGTCACACGGGGCATTGTAAAATGGAAACATATTCTCAGTCCATTTCAGCCGACTGAAACTACTTCATACAGTTTCCTACAAAATTCGAATAGCTCTTTCAGACGGTCAATACATTAAGCAGTAGACGATGGCCGAAAGGTGGATCCTAAGAACTGAGGCGCATTTCGTTATCATGCAGACCATGCCGACTCCAACGGCTGCCAGGGGATTCGCACTCACTACATCGCTCAGACTCTTGTAGTGCCTTGGAATTCCTACAATTCCTACTATTAAATGTATCACAGGCACCGAAGCAAATCAGGTTTCTGTCTGTATTTCAAATAATGCATTGCCGTCATTATAATTACATATAGACCACGATTGTCAATTGCTTGCAAGTCTCAGAAAAAAAAACTTTCATGTTTGTTAAAAAGATACCTCTTTGTTCGTTGCGATATTACCCGCTTTAGACAATCTGATGGACGTCATGAAGCATTCATAATCATTAAAACCCGCTGGAACATCAAGATTTAGGCCACGATAACATGTATGTGCACATAGATCTAAATAGAATCGTGTGGCGATCTAGTCAAGTACGATCGATCTTCTGTACAATAAATGCAGAGAGGCATTTTACAGGTCTTTGACTTTTACGGGTCATTGCCACTGCGGGTACTCTTGAAGGCCGGTATCGTCCGCTTTGTTCGTTTGTTTATTCATTTGCACAACAAAAAAAGTACATAATACATAACATGATAAACAATAGATAAAACAGGTGCAGGAGGAGGGAAAAGCGTACATGTATATAGCTTATGCTAGGTTCTCCTCCTTATGCTAATCAAAATTGATTTTAATCTATAACTGATAAAGTAAAATTATGGTACATAGAATGTACACAGTAGAAGAAATTCCTTACTTGCTCGATATTTCCCATCATCAGTGATTCCTGAAGGTGCCTTCGCGTTTCTTCTTCAACATTACAAACAAATGATCAGGCAAAAGACTTGGTGAAACGAGTACACATTTGTCATGCGCATCACCCACTGAGCGTCCCGTCTAACATGATGAATGCGAGCGGCAGGAAGTACTATCAGATCAGTTAACGGCATACGTCTCCGAAAGACACCGTCTCACCAAAAGACGATGGAAGAAGGATGAGGAATCCTAACAGGATAAAACCTATAATATTGCAGAGACATTACTTCGTCAACATACTACATGCCCACATTCAAATCATGCTTATTCCAACGACAGTCTTAGAGTCCATTCCAAGACACCGCGAGGGTTGTTATTGTCATAATTTAGAACTATTTTCAAGTTATTGTTATTATTTGTGTAAGAGATTTGATACTTTTGAAATATTTTGAATGTGATTTCAACTTTATAAAGATTTCTTAAGTTTTCTACAACTTAAGAAATATTCATGATGTAGAATATGATATTTACAATGGTTTCTAAATAATGGTAACATCATTCTATCATTATTTACAATTATTTACAAGTTCTTACCATTTTCTACCATTATTAACATCTCTATAAATAGGTCAGAGGGCTGGGAAGAAAGTAATTCACACATCATTACGAAGTTTAGGGAAGAATGCTTTCCACAAAGGACCGAGCAGTGTCCTGCAGTGAAGTCTGAAGATGTACAAAGGCAGACAGAAGGGGCGGATTAGCACCTACATTTATGGGGGCAATCACCATTCTACTCATTTTCTACCATTTTCTACCATTTTCTGTTAATATTTCTAAAAGTTAAATAATCACATAGATGTTTAGAAATTATTACAAATAAAGAGGTTTTTGTGCAGTTACTTTCGAAATATTTCTAAATCATCTAAATAAATTCAAATAAATTCATATTTTTGTATTTGATCTTTTAGAAAAATTTAGAACTATTGTCAGTCAGATATTCTTTTATTAGAAATTTTTCAAAATGATTACAAATATTATTATAAAACCCTCGCGGTGACTCGGAATGGACTCTACCATTTCGAACATTTTCGAATATCAAATATAAAAGGTGCAGTATGTTCCAAATAATGGCTTTAAAACTGTCAAAAAGGAAAGAAATACACGAACCTAATCTAAAGATCGCTTAAAACAATGTTCTTAAGAAATCGCTTGGCGCCCTGAAAATTGTACTTCATTGAAGGAGAAAGGCAGTAGAAGTAAAAAGCTTTGTGGTTCTGTTTTCGGTCTGTTGGGGTTTCTGTCTGGCAGAATATCAGCATGTAAAAGGCTTACCAGTCAATGAGTCAGCTTTGTACGTGCGAGATCGTGCGTGCAAAAAAGGTACGCTTAGAATCCTGCGGTCAACTTCAACAGTGGTGGCGCTGGTGTCTAGTTGCTAGTGTCTGGTCAAATTCGTAGTAATTTCGTCGCATATCGCCCAAAATGGTATTCCTGTGATAGCCGTGCATGCGTCGTACAAAAGACAGCTGAATTGATGCCATAAAGATTGTCTTAGATCCCTGTCGGCAGTTGGGTCTATCTCATCGTAAAAATCGTACGACGACCTAAGACGAATATGACCACGCCGGTACAGCGCAAATATGAAACAAGAGCGAAGAAAATAACTTAGCATTTTAAGGCAGAGTACTAGTAGCTCTTTCGTCGCCATCCCAACGGTATATGTAATCAAAGTCTCAAGCATGCGTTGCTCGGACTGACGATATCTGAATGCAACAAGTTCGGACATTAAAATATCTAGCAGAAAGTAGAATAAGCTGACTTACGTTGGCTGTTGTTTTGGTCCAGCGCTGATATGTACACATCTGCGCCCTTCGCCATTTCTTCCGCTAGATCTCTGCTCTCAATTCTCGCGGGCACGTGCTGACGTCAAACCAACAACGTGCGAAAGTGGCCGTCTTTATCAGTGCATTAGTCAGTCACGTCAGCAAATCGGAACCAGTCGCCAAACACCCTAGAGACTAGAGAGAACTGTTTTCACACTTCATAGCGATAACTATGACGTGACTCGAGAAGAAGAAGCGATACTAGAGACAATATAAGCATAAAAATACTAATAAGATAAAAGAAAGAGGTTCCGCACGCCACTCGGCCGTCATATTGAAGATCTTGGCTCCAAAATCTCCCTTCTGAGTGGCAGTAGACACTCTATTTATATTGTTCGAGACGTCGCGTGTTGCATGCCGGGATTAATCAGAAGGACGTCTCTCCGTGGGGCTATCCGGCGGTGTTCTCACTTGTTGCGCCCGTAACGCCGATAACAGGCTCCCGATTACTCCTGACGAAGATAAATTACTACTGACACGTAACGGACTTATCTTGGAGAACCACTTGTTTCCTGAAAAATCCCAATATAGCATTTTTAATTTCCTTATTTATCGGGTCGTGTCCATCGTAGCACTTAGCGAAGTCTATCCGGATTTTACAAAGAGTTGCACTTATTAAAGAGTACCAAAAAGAATTGCTTTTAGTTGCGTGACGGAATATCGAGCTTAAGTTACTGGACAAACGTCTATCCTATGTACGATACAGGATTTCCTTCCACTTACCCAGATTATTTCTATATGTTGTTGATTGTACAAATGGTACTTAAATGCAAGGAACGTTATTTATATGACATTAATTCAAAACTTTATTATCCTGCATTTTATGTATCATTTATTGAAAGCCTACTGACTGACAGTAGTATTGAAAGCATGACGTATATAAGATATCCAATTCACTTCATGTTTAACGATGGCTCAACAAATCTTAATTAAACAAGTAAAAAGTTTGAGCTCTGTGTGTTTTGTTACCTTTTCAGCAATACTTACATGTTGAATGATATTCCAATTATGAAAGCAGGGTTACATGAATCCAATTCAGGTCGCAGCGAGGTCGCAGCGCGATCGCTGTCTAGTGGATTTGGGGCCTGACAAAGCATACATGAATATTCCGATTGACAGGAAACGCTGAATGTCCTCATATGACTTGCAATTATGATTCATGTCATACTTTCCCTCTTTATTTTAACGTATAGAAATATCTTGGGATTTTCCTGGCGTCACCGACCAGACAACGTCACGCGTTTAAGTGCTTTCACGCGTTTTATAAGCGACTTCTCTTATCACCCCGACGTGAGGCATGGCTCCTCGGTGCAAGGACGCAGTATTCATTCAGCACGCGGTTTAGACAGGGGAGTATACCCATAGATGATTAATAGGGATCAAGCGCACTGCAGATTTAATGAGATCGGGGTCAAGGTAGGTCTTACACAAGGGTACAACAAAATGGGCTGCCATCATGTGGCAGCGTAATTCTAGAGCAATGATAGTCGTGTGGGACTTGAATGGGACACTGATGGCCGGGTGAGGCTATTATTTAACAAGTGATTTTCATGAAGAGACCCTTGTAGAGTTCCACCCACGTGCACTGCTTGGCTACTATATATTCTATTTATGTTTGGGACACAACGAACAGCAGCTTGAGGCCATAATTTCAGGACCAGGTTAAATCAAAAACCTAATCCTGGATACACATTTTTCTCGATGACAAAGATCCTCCCAACATTTTTATGGTAACCACTAAATTCAGCAAATCATACCACAAGTATCTAGGCTCGGACGGGAGGATATCACCTTGGTGTGTAGTTCTGTGCCAATCACAACATATTAAGGATGTATCGCGTAACTTGTACCAAAAACTCAAGCCAGTATATAATGATGTTGTAAAGTTTAGTTGAAACTTGAAAGTAACTAATTTCATCCACAACGTGACGATTCTCAAAACGAAACATCAGCACAAAGATTTAATCATCATAAACCTCTCAGGTACTTTATTTTGCGTAAATCATTGGAGAAAACCAACGATGTACCGCGTGCCTTGTGCTACTAAAATCAATTCAATATCTTTCGAGCGTATGCAAGTGAAGTCCTCGTGCGTAAAATAATTCAAGGGACGTGTTATGTTTATTTTAAACCAATTTAACCCCAAAAAGTAACGTTTGTAAAAACGATACAGCCCTAATGTTCAACAACCCTAAACCTCATTACAGGTTCTACCTATATATTTTATTTCATTTTATTTAGATTAATCAAGAAAGATGATTGTACCGCGTGCCATGTGCCATACAACTCGAGTCAGTATCTATCGAGTGTATATGAAGTCCTGGTGCGTAAAATAGTTCAGGGGACAATCTCTTCAGCTGCATCCCTACAGGTCCCAAGGCCAGCCTGTGTGAAGGCGTCGTGTGGTGACGTTATTCCTGGAAGAGGATGCCCCCGGGGTATGAGGGTACCATATTTAGCGTCATAGGGAGGAAATCTTAAATAACCAGGAAATGGAGTAAGATTCGGGGGGAAACCAATCTAGATTGAAGTGATGTCACATGTGAGGGTAGTTTGTGAGACACTCAACTTTTGGAACGCTTAAATTTGTTTTTATATTGTATATCCGGTTAACCGCCTCAAGGCGTAATACACCAGGTTTGTTTGTAAAGTATTGTAGAGACATGCTCATTATATAGTTTTAAACAAGCTTACAGCTAGATATTGAAAGGTTCGGTGTTACAGGTTGTTCAGTGTAATGTAACCAGCTGCTGCCGCGCCGAGTGCCTGTGAAGCTGGTGTGAAGGGCGGTTTTACCGGCTGCACACTCAGATACAGATACTGGACAACATTGGAGCCACGCTGATACCACAATAAAGCATTCACAACCATGCAGTCATTGACCGTCTGTACCAGTCATCCGTTAATACCACTTCTTATTCATTAAATCTAAATACTGTATTTCACACCTGGCTCTTGTTCTTTATCAGAATGTGCACTAGACAGGACGCACGCCGTCACGGTAGGATGCTCACCGAGGCGTGACGGCCGCCAGACGTCAGTAGCCTCACTACGCGTGCCCAGACTACAGCCCGGTCTCACGGCTAGGCTGATTCTAATCACACTTCCTGCTGAAGAGAATAACAGGCTGTGCAAATGGCATATCGATTTACTATTCGCAGCCGTTACAAGCGGTGAGTATTGGTAGTTAGTATCTTAAGCCGTGCGAATTGAGAGGTAGTTGGTATCGGGATATTCTATTTGCGTAAGACTTGCCTTTACCGCTTTGAACCAGAGCAAGTATTAAGGGCACTATCTTTCACACTTTTTACACCTTGAGACTCTATCAGGTACCGCCAGGCCTTTTTAAAGAAAGTTTACTGTTTCCCATATCAGACGATCAGTCAGGCTAAATGTGTTACACTAATGAGCTTTCCATGGTGCTGAAACTGCGGTGGTTGTAAAGCCCCATTCCGCTGGATGGCGATTACGCTGCGACCTCACTACGACCTAAATTGGATTTGTCAAACCTGTGATTTCATAATTGCAATATCACGCAAAATGAGAATGGAAAGACAAAACAAGACAAGAAAGCGTAGAAAGATTTGATTTCATCAATGGAATTTGTTTGAACTCTCAGTCAAATCTTATGCCGCAGCAAGGTCGCCGCCCAAGTATAATGGAGGTAGAAATGAGCGCGTATAAATCGAATAGATGAAGAGGGATCTTTTGAAATGACCTATTCAGTGGCGTGCAAGCACTCCGCTAAAAGTTGATGATGTTGTAAATTTCCATCGACTCTTCCAAAACCCGTGAATGCCACAAATCCCTTTAAACAAAGCTTTAAGTGTTTCTGGTCGACACAATGATGTGAAAGCAAAAACGCTCCCATTGATGTGTAGTCGTTCCAACAGGTTTTACAATGAGTTAAGTCGGTTCGTTTGTTCAGACCCTTCTAGTACCTAGTGCTACAGCAAGTTTCGTTGCTGTTTCAGTAGCAGGGTATATTTTTTACAGGGAGGGGCTTCCAGCCATGATTACTAGCAGTAGGGCCCTTATACGAAATTTTCGTGAACGTTCTAAACCACACTTTACTTCATTTTCTACATCATTATTGTTACAAAATGTACATATTCTGTTTTTTAGGAGTCTGGTTGTATCTACCAACTTCAATTTACAGTTGAAGTTGCAGTTACTGCAGAGGAAAATCCACGGTCAATACGGGATTAGGCGTACTTCCTGCACTAGTCATTTAGAAAGTTACGGTTGTAATAGCATCAATCTCGTACCGTTTCCTCTCTAGAAAAGGATCTACGCGAGAATATTTACGACAGGAAGCAAGGGTAGAGACTTACGCGTATACGGAACGGTAAGCCTTCCCGGCATTGCAAAGATGTTTCCGGTTAGACAAATGGCTAAGCCATTTCTTGGAAAGTGTACTATATCGTCTTGTAACTAGCCGGAAGCACTGTTACTGAAAGGAAGTCGTTTAACCGTGTAAAATTATAAACTTAGAGACTGCGTTGTCGATTGCCTCTCGGAGTGATTCCGACAGGTTTTATGAGTGGTTCGTTAAAGGGTTTCTGCATCTATGTACAATCTTGTTAAACAGCATGCCCTCTCGTATTTTTCTGTACTTTTGATTAATGTACAGAATATCAGCAATCACGGTGTGAACTAATCCCGAAGCTTTAGTCAATCCCGGCCAGTAATAAGACAAAAGAAACAATAAGAAAACAAAACGGTAACTTAAAAGAAAACAGCCGGAGGGAGTCTGCAAGGGAGGCTTGTTGCAAACATGTTATCAGCAACAGATCGGGTTAATACCTGTATGCCAGAATGTTAGTAGTGTACCTTGAAGCAGGCTTTGTGAGCACTCACCTAAATGACGTCTTTTTTTGGAAAAACGTTAAGAATACATTTACTTTAGTGCAGTGCGGGGGCATATCAGCTCTCAGGCTGATTGATCCTCCTTCCCGAGAGCTTATGGCCATTCACCTTTAACTCGAGAGAAGCATTACTTCGACGTATGGCGTCACGTTGGCGCAGTGGTAGGGTGTTTGGATCAGAACCTAGAGGTCCTGGGTTAAAATCCGGGGTTCCCTGATTTGTCTCGATGACGTTATGCACTTGACACGACTTTCTTCACTACACATTTAGCTTCGTTTAGGACGTAAAATAGTGGCCCGGTGTTTGAGGAGAGTCACACCTTGAGCACGTAAAAGGGCCCACCACGCTTATCGAAAAGAGCATGGGTCCTGTGAGTGAATCTGATAAGTCTGTCCAGATATGCAGCTTATACTGTTCACTACGTTTCAGGTGTGTTACGCCGTGAGGCGGTTTACCGAGTATTCAATACAAAAAATTCCTAGTTACCAATAGGAGCTCAGATGATCAGGATTCGTAATCACTACATGTATAAAAACCCATCCAATAGAAGCTCATACTTCCCTTCCACTATAGAAACCAGCCATCACACTTCCAACACTATGTTAACAGACAGTTCTCGGTCCGACAGTCCACCCTTAACCCTATGAAGGCTATCTTTCCATTGGTGATCAATAACCCTTGCATTGGTCATTGAGAACCTTAAAGGCAACATTTTTCTGGCCCAACTTTTTTTCGCACGATCGCATCAATTGTGCAGTGACCGGGAGATGTCATTTATATAATCAAACCATCTGTCTGGCCTTATGTGATAACAAAACGAATTAGTCAGCACATCCCCCCATAATACAGCTTAATTCCGGCCATATTATAACAAGGCACTGAAGTGGGTATCTCACTGGACTGCGTTCTGTTTATGAAATATACGAATCGCCCACCTATCCCATTTTTCGAATTGTGAATTTTCTTAACCATTTAAAAAGATTCACAATTAAGGCGACAAATTCTGCCATCTTGTGAATTTTGCGCAGTTTGGCATAGTCTAGAGACATACCCTTTTAACTAACAATGCCTTCCCATTCCTTTAATTTCAGTGACTGATCGTGATAACAAAACAAATTAGCTTATTCCCCTATGACACAACTTGATTCCTGCTATCATCACAGGGCACTGACCTGCTCGGAAATGAATGACGGCTGGGGAATTCTCCCGACAGCCAGCCGTCAATTCCACCGGTCTTAAGACATAAAGGGCAAAGGGTTGAAATAACAGAACCTTGACATGAATAGAGCGAAAGACAGATGTACTCAAACATAGGACATGAAAGCGTTGGTCTCGCTAAGGGCACCGTCACGGGCCAGAAAGGAACGTGAGAAACTTACCAATGTAGGAGGATGGCAAAGACGTGGTATCTATCTTATACAGTGTACTATTTATTGGCGTCTAATGGCCGAGTGGCTGTGTTAGAGGCCACGAGGTCGAGGGGTCACGAGTTCCATTCCTGGCCTTCCTGGCTAGACATTGTGCCCTTGGGAAAGGCACTTAACACGACTTTCCTCACTCCACCCTGGTGTAAAATGTATACCTGACTTCGGTCGGGGAGGTAAAGGCGACAGAAGGACAGGGATGGGCCTTCCAATACCGTGCTATAGATACTGTGGACCAATAATGTTAACAACCCACTACCCTCTTCGGCCTCAAATAGGCTATAAGACTATCAACTTTGTTATTGCAGTACAGAGGCAACTGGATTTCATACATGCGTATGGTGATATACCTCTACCGTCTTAGCTTTGTAGCTTTCTTAATCATATCTTGTACATCAATGACTACCTTATATACTTGAAGCTTTATTTCAGCTCGCTACATAACAATAGATTTCAACAACATAAAAACAGATGCAGCCACTTCTCTTGAAAGCATTCTGACAGTTTGTGGTAACGTTTATGTGACGATTATGTGGTAGTTCTGAGAAATTGAGCCTCTGTGGTTACGAGACGAATCTTTTCGGGTTTTTAAGATTACACATCAGTAGCCTTAATTCTTCTCTGTACAGATTAATATCATGGCTAGACAACTTTATAGGCGAGTTTTTGCTTTATGTGATAGTTCTACGAAATTGAGCCCCTGAGGTTTGCAAGGAGAAGCTCTTCTTAAAGAGTATGCTCTGCTGTTCTTTCAGATTACACATCAGTAGCCTTCATTTTTCCATGTACAGAGTTATAACATGGCCAGACGACTTCATACACAAGATTTTCTTTGATGTGGTAGTTCTGAAGACCGAAGCCGCTGTGAGTTACGAGGAGAATCTCTTCTTAAGGAATATGATCTTCTGGTTTTTAGGATTACACATCAGTTGCCTTAATTTTTCTTCGTACAGATTTATAACATGGGCAGCCGACTTTATACGCGAGAATTTGTTTTATGTGGTAGTTCTGCGAAACCAAGCCTTTGAGGTTTACAAGAAGAAACGCGTCTGACAGAATTTGTTCTTCTGGCCTTTAAGATAACACATCAGTTGTCTTTAATAATACGGCCAGACGACTTTATAGACGACCTTTCGTTTTATGTATAAGTTCTGAGAATCTTAGCCTCTGGGGTTTACGAGAAGATGTTCTTCATAAGAAATATGTTATTCTTGTCTCAGAGTCTTTAAGATAACACATCAGTGACCTTAATAAGACGTACCGACGACTTTATACGCGAGTATTTTTTGTTTTATGTGGTAGCTCTGAAACAAAACTGAGACATTGTGGTTTACGAGAACTTGAACTCTCTTCTTAAGGAATATGTTCTTCTGGTATTTAAGAATACACATCAGTGGCCCTAATGTTTTTTTCATTTATAACGTGAGCAGACAACTTTATAGGCGAGCATTTGCTTTATGTGATGGTTCTGAGAAACAGAGCCGCAGGAGAAGGAGACGCTCGTCTAAAGGAATCTGCTCTTTCGACCTTTAAGCTTGCACATCTGTGGGTAACCATCTGTTTTATGTGCATTTTATGGCAGTCTCTCACATTTACGACATGTACGGCGATTATGTTTGTGGCTCGTCTTCTTTCTCTAAGCTCTTCCTATCTGCGATATGGTGGAATTTACAGCCACTAACTCTTCTCTACTCTTATCTCAAGCGTCAACGTTGAGACAGGCTTCAATGTAATCTTCGAACGTCGGTTCTTTCTATAACTTAAGAAACTTGCCTCTTAAGCCAAGTCTCTTTCAGCAGAATTTATCATATCTTTGTGTGACGATTGATAGTGAACCTTTGATTGAAAGAAAAGGTCTCGAAAATGGTATTATGAATAGCGTAGAGCCTCCGTCGTTAATTTGACATTCATAAAAAGGTCTGACATAGTTTTCTGATCTTTAAAACGACCTGGCATAGGAAAATAACATTTTGAATCTGACATCTCAGTGAAAAAAGTTCAAAACAGACATTCTGTATGTCACACTATTAGAATAACAGATTTGAACGGTTGATGAAAGTATGCGCAGTTAAGACTATACTTCTTACTTCAGTTTATAGAAACGCTTGTGCTTGTTCATCTATGTCTTAATAGTTGCAATGCGATATCGAGAATACCAGTGTCCTGATGCATTTTAGTTTTACATTGTTAAAGTGAATTGTGGATCAGTTTGGACGAAATCTGAAAAAAAAATAGAATTCCTAGCTACCGACCCAGATTCACGACTCTAGTCGGAAGCACAAGTTGATTTTCCTAGACCGTACCTGGCTTGAGTGCGGGAAACTGTATTGTGATGTGTAGATCATTTTGAATACATTCTAAAGCTCATTACGTACTTAAAGATCTGAGGAGTCTACATTTATTTTCCTGTCGTCCTTGAAATTTAATGTTCTCTTTTAGCTTGATTGCAATTGGGTAGGAAGCTTTTGAAATCCCGGCAGGAAATCCTTCAGTTACTGAGTTGATTGGGCGGTATACATTTCTTGACCTCACTTCCTTGATTGTCTTTTAAATCATTCCTTCTTTCCCTGTCCTTAAAATGTCATTATTGATAATCATTTCGTTGTAAATACGTCAAAGTATCAAGCTGAACGCGGCATAACTCAATATCAGAAAGGCGTTGACCTCGATTCCAACAGACTAGAAATCAATCAGTAACGGAATTATAGTTCAGCGATTAGATTAGACAACCAGTTGGCGCAAGTTGATTCATCTTCAGTTGATTCACTAAGGACCGGATTTGCCCCCAAATTACGTCTGGTGCCCGGGGGACTGGAGGCAACAGGTAGTAGTATTTTTACCTTCGCCAAGAAGGTAATGTTTTTGGTACCTTTTAGGGCGGGGTTGTGTTTGTTTCCACCATAACATGAGAAGTGGTGGATAACGGTTAATGCCAATGAGCAGGAATAAACTTGAGCACGCACCAAAAGGAGATGATAATACTTCATCTGAACACTCATAATTTATGATAATGTTGCTACCAGTGCAGTGAACTTGGCAGCTAATACACATTGGAAACGACGTAATACATATACAACGACTTTTTTCTGGGTGTAAATGGTCGTACAACAGGCATTTTTATGGCCAGTACGCCTTCGTCGTACGTTACACCCGGGGTGAATGTACGTCGTTATCATACGGGTCTATTGTGCGACGCTCGGGGCCTATTTACACCCAGGAAAAAGGTTCCATACGTCGTTTTCGTACGCCCGGAAAGTTTTCCCTGCGTGTATCGGATCTAAAGAGGCGTGCTTGCAGTTACGCTCGGGGTGTTTGTGGATTGATAATGATAATGATTCACAACATCGTGTTTATATTCATAGAGAACTCCCGGTGCGTGCTAGATGTGCGTCTCCACCACAGAGGCAATTTCCAGAAAATGTCAAGATCGTAGCGCTGTTGTGATAAATGGAACGAACGTAAAAGGCTTGATTTTTCCCTCGACACGGGAACAACAATTCCATCAAATGTCACGAACTTGAATGTTTTTATGATTTGTTTTGATCATCAATAGGCACTCAGTCTTTACGATTCATTGTTGTAAGAGCAGAACCGATGGAAGAGAGAGAGAGACACAGAGAGAGAGAGAGAGAGAGAGAGAGAGAGTGTGTGTGTGTGTATTTGTGTGTATGTGTGTGTGTGTGTGTGTGTGTGTGTGTGTGTATGTGTGTGTGTGTGTGTGTGTGTGTGTGTGTGTATGTGTGTGTATGTGTGTGTGTGTGTGTGTGTGTGTGTATGTGTGTGTATGTGTGTGTGTGTGTGTGTTTGTGTGTATGTGTGTGTATGTGTGTGTGTGTGTGTGTGTATGTGTGTGTATGTGTGTGTGTGTGTGTGTGTGTGTTTGTGTGGATGTGTGTGGATGTGTGTGTGTTTGTTTTCCAGTCCAACACGGCACCCACTCCCGTTGGGGATCCTTGAGTACTAACGCAAAGGAAAGAGTGGGATCGCATGCATCTGCAGACCCTTATTCTTGTTGACGTGTTCACGCGGTCCCATCTTTGTCACCGCCCCATTATTCCATACATCTCTGCATAACGTGACATTTGCGGGATTTCTGTTGAACCGGCGACATATGAATGTGTTTTGTGAAACCCGAGGGGAACGACAAATGGATCTGCCAGCTCGCTGGTGAAATATTCAGGAGATGAGGGATATCTTAGAGGACTCCCCTCGTGCCCCGTTGATGGGAAACAACTATGAAAATGCCATGGCGTGTTCTCGGCAAACTGCAAAGATTGATGTAACCTTGAAAAACATTCTTATCAAGTATGGAGATTCAAATAAGTTTTTTATATAGTGTCTTTCAAACACGTCTTCGTTTGTACTTTTGTTAGAAAGAGGTACTTTTTTCGGTTTGTCTTGGTGTGTGTGCAAGTTTGTTCCCGCTGGCCCGAGTCGAAGGTTGATCCAGGTGGCGGAAACTGGAATAACTAACTGGAGACTTACTTGCAGGATGGGAAGGCTGGTTTGAGGCAGGAAATGCGCAGACTGAATTAATTCACAATAATTGATAAAACAAGAAATCCATAAACCCTTCATACACATAAACCATGGTACAAGCTTCCTGTAATACGTAAAAAGTTGGTTCCTTAATTACGATTATTCCCTAAAGTTAAAATGTAATGGTTGACTGAACAAGCTATTTCCCTACTGTTTTATGATATTGTTTTTTCAAAACACTGTGTTCCCAATAGATTCTTTGATGAGCTTTTTATCATTAGTTAATTGCCTAAGAGAGAAACGTGTAATGAAGTTTTATTTTTCTTAAGTACATCTCGCACCTTTTGGCTTAGTCCACAGAGGTTTGCTTCATATAACAATTACCAGTGTTGTGAAAACAACGCTGATGAGTACGGTGTTTGTTTGGATATTGGAATTTTCTTTTTACACAAGCAGTCTCTTCTTACCTGTAAAAATAAAACTTCAATATCCTATGTTCTTCCAACCTGATGAAATTATTTTCGGAAGGTGCTTTGTTTGCTAATTGGTACTTTATTAGATGGAGTGAGCGGTAAGTTGCGTTACGGGTTAATAGCTTTACCTGAAAGAAGTTGCCAGCTTTCCCCTAAACACGCACCGCAAAGGAATATACAGAACACCTAAAACCCATACATCTGCTTAAAGCTAGTGAAAACGTACATTTATGGAGAATGACTTAAATCTTTATTTGCAACTCGTTTTAATTCAAAAGTCTTTGTTTCGCAGTCAATCTGCCGAATTAATAGTACACAGCAATTGGCGATCCATTGGCATAACATTCGGTTGCAAACGCTTGGCAAATCCTCTTCCAGGTCTTTACAGAGCACATATCGCGTTGCCTTGTAACTACTAGTATAGCTAACAAATGAATATACAATCTATCTACCAATCACATTGTTCAGTAGATATATCACTAACTGTGAAACCGTCTGTCCTTTCAGGAACCTATTGGAAACACATCTTCACTTTACTCCGAGGAAGTAGTTATTGACACAATCATCTTTGGAATAACAGCTTTTTTGCAGTACTGACAAATGATCGTGTCAACAGTGGAAAAAATTGCAGAATTTTTTTTTTCCATCACATCCTGTCAATAGTTGACAACTTTTCACTGTCGACAGGATGAATAATCTCAGTAAATACATGCGCCGTTGACCACACAAGGTATCATTTATGACCGACAAATCTAGAAAGGTACATTCCCGACATACACATTGAAAATTCGTACATTTCTTGTGTCTTATTTTCCGTACTGGAAACATAGCCCCATACTCATACTGACCCGACTTGACCCCTGGTGACCTGAGCAGGTGCCTCCTGATTTTACGACACGCCGCAAACCGATATGCTTTCGTCGGCCTACGTGACAAGTTGCCGACTCGACATTGCACAACTTCTCGAAATTCCCAAATGTCTGCCTACCGGCAAAGACTTCAAGACGCAAGAAGGCCACAGAAGACGCCAAGATGAAGCTCATTGACAGGAGCTTCGATAAAGACGGCTCGGGGTAAGAAACACGTTCGATTTAAGGGTAAAATTCGGACGCGGAAGTGATAATTTTGTGACCGCCCCCCTCCCCACAGATTTGTCGTCTACACACTCACTCATACATTCGTTGAATCAGAACGCAAACAAATACGGGATTCTTTTGCTTGACCTGAACGAAAGGCGCATGAATTTAAGCTTAAGTACATCTTAATATCACTGTTGAATTATGGAAGACAAAAAGTATTATGATGTTATCATGTAGTACTTCCAATGTACTAAATTCTAGTGTAGGGTTTAAGGGGTAGAAAAATATGATATTATCAAAGCAGCACCAATTCATTTACAGATTCTGAAGGAATCACAATAGCAAACTTAACTGGCCCCAAGGCTCCAATCTATTGATAGTTTATTATGCAAAGTATCTACCAGTATGACATCATACTACTATAGTCCCATATGGAGCGAATGCCTGTCAATTTGCTTAGTAAATACATTGAAATTGGAATTCCGAAAGACAGATTTGTGGACCTACAGTAGTCTCATCAGGGCTCACATAAATGAAGAGATCTTATCTAAAGTTAAAGGACCGCTAGTAACATTTTTAAAGATTTATGTTTATATTATAACACTGACCTAATCTACAGTAACTCAGATTGGAATGCCCTTACATGCAACATATATGCCGGCAGCATGCAGTCGACTCAACCAAACAAACTCCCAAAAAGGGACTCTGAACCGTTTCTTGAACTTTTGTGCTGTATGTTCTGACCGCTTGAATAAATTTGTATGCACTTTTTGTTTTGTAATTTTTGTCTGTGCAGTACGTGTCCTAGTCTGTTTAGACTGACTACCAGTAACAGTAGTACTAGTAGTACATCTAACGTATAAACTAGAAGTAGAAATGTTGATTTAGTAATAGTACATTTTGTAGTTGTTTTACCTCAAAGTTGAAGTGTGCCTGTTGTTGTTGTGCAGTCAGGTGACCCTGCTTCCAGAGGACCCAGAGGACATGTGGCACGCCTTCAACCTGGTCGCTGTGGGAGACAGCCTCAGGTCCACAACTATTAGGTACGGCTGATCTGTATCTGCATGATTCCTAGTCATTGCAATTTTAACAAGCTGCTAGGGGGCCCAAACCTACACCACTTCTTTATTACATCACAAGCTGTCAGCCACTCGAAAATCAAGACCATAGCATGTCCAGATCAAAAGATAAAAAAACGGAAGTTCTGCTGCAGTACCAAGGTCACATACCAGGGGGCTCAAAATCGACCTTGACTTTTGGCTTTACAACACCTGCCCACATACCAAATATCATCACAATCCATCAAGAGGTTCTTGAGTTATGCTGACTACAGTAGTGCGGAAACACAAACACACACACACACACACACATACACACAGACAGACACACCCTAAACTATATCTCCATTTTTCATGGAGATAATTCTAAGAGGTTGTCTTTGGTGGCCTTGTGGTTAGGGAGTTTAACTCAGAATCGAAATATTCTGGGTTCAGATCCCTGACAGGTCCCGATGTTGTGCCCTTTGGAAACTTTTAAGGTACTTAAAAAATTTACATCAATTTCCCACTAGACTCATAAGGTGACAATGAGAACCTTAGGTTGGAAATAAAAAGCTTTGGCCAAGGATATTCCTCAGATAAGATGTTAAATGGAGGTCTCATGTTTAAGGAGAGCCTAGCACACTTATTGGCCGGGTGTTGGGGTCCAACCCAGTGAGAACGGATCAAACCTTAAGCAGTCCAGTCCCACCACACTTGTCGAAAAGAGTACGGGTCCATCACAGTTATGAATGGATCAAACCTTCCAGTCCAGTCTTACACAGCTTGTACAAAACAGGTGTGTTACGCCTAAATGAGGTTTACCATTTATGCAAACAAACGAGCACCTCAAGCACATTAAAGAACCCAATTTAGACTACACTTATTGATAAGAGTAGGGGTCCATCCCGATTTTGACCAGTGTTCACAAATGATAACACTTGTTTTTCCAGAAAAGTCCAGAATGAATCGGCCACGGGAAGTGTCAGCAGTAGCAAAATTCGCACCACTCTCACCGTTACCATAGAAATGATCGACTTCGACACGGCAGCCTGCGTACTGAGGGTCAAGGGCAGGAACATCCAGGAGAACCAGTATGTCAAGGTGATGCTGAGAACAGGCTTTTAGCTACGATTTATAGATATACTGTAAATGCAGAAATGTTTGTGGGGATTTAATTTCACGGTAGGGAGAAAATTGGTTTGAAACAATAGTAGTGCTACAGTCACACAATGGAATGGCTTTTCGCGGATGTTTTAAGTTCATGATAAAGGGTTCACTGCGAAAACCGTGAATAGGAAAATTTTTGTAATAATCACATGATGATTAATAGTATTTTTTTTCTTCTAATTTTTCAGATGGGAGCCTACCACACCTTGGACCTGGAGCTAAACAGGAAATTCACCCTTGCTAAGGAATGCTGGGATGCCATTGCGATAGACAGAATAGGTAAGATATTTGGAGTTTCTTTTTACACAACCAGGAATCTCACCTGCTAACCTTTCGGTGTCTGTCAGACACCTTCTTCAGAGCTTCTGACTGGAGTACTGCTTCTCGTCACTATAAGTAGCCGATTTGGCGATTTTGTGGTGAGAACACGATCCCAAACGTGGTTGAGCTTGTATCCCTTCTCGTCTCGGTTCATCACTGGTGATGACTTCCTGATGCATACTGCCTCCTTGATCCAACGGATGCGTCTGTTGTCCTCTCTGTCTATTACTTTGGCCCCCTGACAGGCACCGAAACGTCAGCAGATGAGATACGTGGTTGTGTAAAAGAAACTCGGAAGAATAGGTAAGATTGATGTGTCAATAATTCTGTTATCATAATAAAAGACAATACTACATCTGTACACAAAGTAAAGCACCAACAAGCCACCTTCTATCCTCCAATCCTTCAACCTAGAGCAACCCTGTACACGGTCACTAGCGTGCAGTTGCTCCACTTGCCTTGCTACTAGGCCTCGCTAATTTGTAACATTCAAATTGCTACCTCATTATGAATCTTGTGCTGTTTCTTCAATTCATCTCTACCTTTGTATTGTATATTTTGTTAAGTTGAATTCTATGTCGATTTATTTATATTGGCGGGTTATTCATATTGTATTATTATGTTTTGATTGTGTGTATAATTTTGTATGTTTCGGCATGGCGGCCTTGAAAAGGTGACCCATGCGGGGGTACACCTGTTTCGTCATGCCATCCATTTTTATGGAGAAGTTAAATAAATAAATAAATTTTAAAAAAGTTGAAATCTTATGTTCAAGGCATGTGACATACATATATATATCATTAAATGGGCTTTGGGTCATTTCAGCTTGAGAAGGATGAGAAGACTGATTGAAAGCTTATTATATAATAAGAAGAATGCAGATGTAACAGTCATAAAGTCATACCGAAGGTTGTGTCACACATTTGTGTGACAGGCAGAGTTTGGTTATGTTTGATGTAACCTGTGTTTGTGTGTTTTTATGAGAACAAGCCTGTGATATTGGAGCACGTTTATGACATGGTTTTGGTGATGTTCAGGGTTGAATATAACCTGTTTTTGTGTGTTTTATCAGAACAAGCCTGTGACTTTGAGAAGAAGGCAGACGTTACGGCGCTAGTGATGCAGGAAGGTCTGGCACACGTTTGTGTAACAGGCAGTGTTTTGGTGATGTTTGAAGTGTTTCGTGTTTTTGTGTGTTTCTATCAGAACAAGCCTGTGATATAGAAAAGAAGGCAGACGTTGCGGCGCTAGTGATGCAGGAAGGTCTGGCCCATCTGTGTCTGCTTACCGGCAGCATGACTGTCGTACGGGCGAAGATCGAGACCAACATCCCTCGCAAGAGAAGAGGCAGCTGTGAACAGCACGACAAGGTAATGCATTGAGAAAGAATGACAAGGTAATTAGAGAGAACTTCAAACAGATGTGTTGGTAAGAATCATCTTTGCACTTCCAATCATGATTTGCAGGAAGTTTGGATTCTACATATAGAATTCTCTTGTTTTTTCCCTAAAATGTATTTTCTTAAGATCTCACATTGGAAGCTACAGTCCTCTGTGAAAGATATCAAATACTAATTTCTACATTCATTCATTCATCCACCCCTCCATGCATCTATTCATCCATCCATCCACCTTCCATCCATCCATCCATCCATCTACCCCTCCCTCCATAAAAAAAACATGACCAATATATTTTGTATGTACTCCACAGACCATACTACTTCCCTGTCCTCACCTAACCTTTCCCTTATCCCCATGAAACCCTTCCAACACCATGTAAGGGAAATCTGTACATGAAAGATAAGCTCTGTGCTTCATAGGATTATCCACAGGGGAGGCATTCTAATGGATTATAGATCCTGAGTTGTTATTACATGATAAGATCAACTATCTTAACAGAAATTCAACATATAAATCAGAGAACTTTTTCTCAAGGAAGGCTAAACTACTAGTACATTTGTACCAAGTTTAATAACATTGGGATTCCTTCCAATGTTATATTTCAAGTATCTCAATCCATTTTTTTTTCAGGGCCTTGGTCGGTTCTATGAGTCTGTCATGCAGGCTATACTGCGTCATGTCAACTTTGAAAGTAAGTTCTTTTATGTTTATCTTCAAGGAAGTATGTTTTCCTTTTTGCTCCATTTCTTCTTCCTCTTCCTCCCTTAGAAACAAATAAGATCAATGACCTGGACCAGACGGCTGTCACCATGGTTACTGGTAGTAGCAGCCACCCTGTGGTGTTCGATTTACATAATGTTTATGTAGTATGTGGCAGGACAGAGCTGGAGGGGCTAGCTTTTTCAGTTTTCAGGTATTTAATATACATTTATGTCAATTATAATTTCATATTGCATATCAATGATGTTATTAAGTATACATGACAAGCAGTAACTCACCATGCCATCGGAACATTGTGGTAATTGTATTTTTGGCTAGAATAATTGAGTTTTGTCTCTAGTGTATCAATTACCAAAAACGTCATGCAAAATTCCTGATTAGGATCTCTCTTCCTTACGAGGCCATGCCAGTTGATTAAAACTTAAGGCCAAAGATTTGCACATGCTTATAGGCCATGCTTACTTGATTATATTGATGACATTCGTGCAGGCATCAGTTTTTGTCTGTTTGCCAAAAAAAAATTGATATCATACTTTAAATTGTACGAAGAAGCTGACAAATGAGCAAATATATGCAATTCATTCATGTCAGTCATTTGGAAGACCTTCCCAACCAATTAAATTTCACTGAATAAAGGCAATTTTTTTTGCCAAACTTTAATTTGTGTTGCATTCCCGTATAGATTTTTCAGTGGCCAGAGGATGACATCCATATTCACGAAATCAAATCATGATCAGTGCAGCCTTACAAAGGAAGGAGATAGAGTTTCATATCCTGTGAAAGACAAGATTTAACTAATACATGTACTTTTTCATAGTTTTCTTCAGAATTGGAAGAGCTAAAATTCAAAGACTTGCAATTGAATACTACTCGGCTAATATAAGAAAGAGCTTAAACCATGGTTTTAGCTTTGATTTAAACTCTTTTGAATCCACAAAAAATTAAAGATCCTCATATCTGGTCTTTCTTAGTTCTTACATAACGGTTATATAAGTCATACTGCAAGAATCCTGTTCGCTTCTGTTCACAGAGAAAATCTGCCAAGAGGAAACTTTATCGTTTAGTCTCACTAAGTCTTACAAAGAACTCACATAGCGGAAAAGCCGTAGGCTATAATATGATCCTGTAATCTTAAATCTTTAAAAGTCTGACAGAATGCCAGTAGAATACATGTCGCTTTCTTCCGTGATGTATTGCAGCTTACTGCAATCTCGAATATGAGAAATCCGTCGCATTAGGTCGCCACTTGAGAGTTTCCATATCTATAACCGCCTTATTGAAAAGATTTGTATTGTTTCGCGTAACTGGTAAAACCGCCTTTAGGCGTAACTTACCAGTTAGATACATTGTACAAGCCACGTAAGACCGGACTGTAAAGTGTAAGGGTTGATGCAGGGATGGACCGCTGCTCTTTTGATAAGTATGGTGGGATCTTTAGATTTAAAGGTGCTCAACGTGTGGCTCTTCTCAAATGCGAGGCCTCAGGCCTGAGTCCAACCTAACTCTGACTGTATAGACTCCCTGATACTTTATACTGCAAGTTACAGACTTTCCCGGGTTTGGGCTCGGGTCCACGCCTGGGTCTGGACACAACTGAAAAAGAGTCACATAATCCTTTCAGATGGAGACATAAAGCCAGCGGCCCCGTGTATATAAGGGAGCTGATGGCGTCAAATTTAACCTCTGCACGTAATTACGTGAAAGAACCCAACACACTTATTGAGCTTGGTGGAAAATTTGATGACTTGACTGTATACTCCTCTCTCTTCCTGCCGTAGTTGTGAAGTGTGTCCTTGTCGCCAGCCCGGGGTTCGTGAAAGACCAGTTCTGTGAGTACATGTTCAGTCAAGCCATCAAAACAGACTGCAAAATCATCACAGAAAACAAGTCCAAGTTCCTGCTGGTCCATTCCTCCTCTGGCTTCAAGCACTCACTCAAAGGTAAGTATATAAGTAGTACAGATCACATTGGTTATCTGGAGAGAGAAATCCTTCAAATTGATTGAACATGTATAACCTAGCCTTGGTGCTGACTGGCCATCAGTTCTTGTTGTCTTCCTCTGACTGGCTATTCTTGGAAATTTTTAAACATAAAACGTTTTTTCATTGGTCATATACTGATTGGACAGGTATAACCTAGCCTTGGTGCTGATTGGCCATCAGTTCTTGTTGTCTTCCTCTGACTGGCTATTCTTGGAAATCTTTAAACATAAAACGTTTTTTCATTGGTCATATACTGATTGGACAGGTATAAACTAGCCTTGGTGCTGATTGGCCATCAGTTGTTGATGTTTACCTCCGATTGGGTGTCCTTTCAAAACAGATTACTGTCTTCCATTGGTAATCAATCTAGAGAGAAAAGTCCTTCAAATTGATAAGACAGGTACAACCTAGCCTTGGTGCTGGTTGGCCATCAGTTCTTGTTGTCTTCCTCTGATTGGCTAACCTTTAAACCAACCTCACGCACTAATGGAATGCTTTGTCTTGATTGGTTTATTTGAAGGCAGGCCTATGATGCTGATTGGTCATCTGATTTGTAGCTGACCTATCAGCAAAGCTTTATTCTTTACTGTGTTACATATTGATTGCTAAAGTTTGGACTGATTGGTTGCGACACACTTCAGAATTTTTTCTTCCAGTTTGTAATTTTCACATTCGATTCTTTTATATTCAGTCATATTCCTTTGAAATTTTGATTAACACAGAATTAACAGACTAAAAAGACTTCTTTTTACACAACCAAGAGATTTATTCCACCGATGTTTTGTCTCCTGTGATTGTACATATGTAAATATTTTGCATTTGGGAATGCATCTCATTATGTATAAGCAGCAACACCTGTGCTGCTTTGCTATGTGAATCAGTCAGAATTGCCTTGAAGAAGGTGACAGATGGTCACCGAAATGTCGGTGGAATAAATCTCTTGGTTGTGTAAAAAAAGAGTATTTTTATTCAGCGACTTACCAACCTGATGAAACTATTCACAGAACTAGCAGAAGTCTTGAAGTACAACTTATTGCAGTTTCTTCCTTCTCTCCTCCACAGAAGTGTTACAGGACCCATCAGTCACTGCCAAACTGGCAGACACAAAGGTGGGTTCAACTAATTACAGGTTTGCATAGCAAAACCTTTGTTGGATCCGTTGGCATGTGAGGTGGCCGCCATCTTGATTCTGTGACGTCGCAGGGTAGCCATGCCATTTCATTGGGAGGGGTGTTTTTTGGGGCCGCTAGTGTTCTCTCTATTTTTAACAAATCGGCACACGACTATCACACATTCAACTCAAATAAAAAGAAAAAATCAATACCAATATTCATATTTATAAAAAGACCCATAATTGCTAAATTAACATAGCAAACCTGAAACATATGTAGCACAAATCCTTAATCTAGTTATATTCTGTTGTCTGTTCAATGGGAAATTAGACTAAATCCCAGCACTGTTTTTTCTCTCAATGATTTGTCCTTTTCTACGAAGTTTGCTCAATGTAGCGCAAGGATCAGACTGGTTTGAAATAACCAGTCATAAGTTTTGCAAGCCGTGTTTAGATAAG
Organism: Branchiostoma lanceolatum; assembly: GCF_035083965.1. NCBI lineage: Eukaryota > Metazoa > Chordata > Leptocardii > Amphioxiformes > Branchiostomatidae > Branchiostoma > Branchiostoma lanceolatum. The sequence goes on along the minus strand of NC_089722.1, from coordinate 19,054,368 downwards.
TAAACACTGAATGACCTATCACACCTAAAGTTTGACCATCTAGCTGTAGGCCTTTTTTAAAGCTATCTAATGAGGGTGCCCTTACTGTTAGTTGGTGGCAACTAGTTCCACTCTATGATAGTGGAAAACAATGCATTTTTTAAAGAATGAATCCTTGGTCGATAGCTGTGTTAGTGTTACTTGAAGGCATGACACTATTTCTTGTTCTTTTCTGAGCTGTTAAATTTGAGCATCATGCATCATACTTATTTCATGTCTGTAAAACTTTGAATGTTGGAAGTTCCACGATACCTTAAGCAATGTAATTAGGTCCCAGCTGGTTACATACTTGGCACTTCCTGCCAGAGAGGTGTCTGTGATCAAAGATTTTAAACATCTATGTTTAAGACTGTTTCTCTGAGAATCAATTCTTCCCAATTAAAAGTTTGCTCTAACGACTTCCAGCACTTTAAAACCAGTGGCAACTGTAATCCTGGGCTTTCGGAAGTGAAAAATTTAATTGAGAAAGACCAGCAGCCTCAAACTACTCTAAAACTCATCTGTAACTATCAGATTACACATTCTGGTTACTCTGAAACTCATAATGTAACTATTACTTCACACCTCACTTGCAGCTGCTTCCACCTATATATCTAGATGTTTATTAGACAGTCGGGACTCGGATATGCATTCAATTTGCCATTCCCAGTGCGTAGGATGGCAATGACCGCAACTCAATGTTGACTTACTAGTATGGAGGTTGAACCGCATCCTGTAATTAAGGTTGAGTCAGTGTAATTTTCTGTCATATTAGTCTAGATTACCATGTGAACCAATTTGTATCATACCAATTTATATTATGAGGTGACTGAGACTACCCTAAGCCTTGCATAATACTGTAGGGGGATCTTAATAGGAAAAGTGGGAGAGGTTGTTATAGGACAAGTACACATGGCATCTGTGATTTTCTCTGATTGTGTGTGTGAGTGTCAGACATAAGAAACGCAAATTTAATGTGGACGGGTACCACGTACCAATTCATGACAAGGTGACAGAGAGTGCTCTTACATAATGCTGGCAGGAGTTTTTTCTAGAAAGAAAGGGGCAAGACCAAGCCAATGGTGTCAATTTCTGGTTCAAGAAGAACTGATTTTTAAGTGTGTTGGACAGCTATGACAATTGGTGATAGAATGAGATGACCGAAAGTGCTCTTTTGTGATGGTGTGCTGGAGTTTTTCTTGGAAAAATCTGCAACAACAAGCCAACTGCAACACTAGTGCCAATTTATGGTTCAAGGAGGGCTGATTTCTAAGCATGTGGGACACTTATGTGATGGTAAGATGACAATGTCGTGCACGTGTGAAGCACTCTTATGTAACGCTTGTCAGGGGAGTTTCTAGAAAACATGTGAAGGCATACTTGTAAGGGAATGAAGTGATTCAGCAGAGATTGTGCAGCATAAGGGGTGACAATTTACAATTTAGAAATATGACACATTCATGGTTTTGATCAACTATAGTCACAAATGTCATGTTTGTGAGCAAATACTTTAAAGCAAACCAACTTGATTTCTTGGTCTCCTGATTTTAAAAGAATAATGCTGGATTTGAATATAAAAACAGACTCTTATCAGGGAAAGTCTTACCTTGGTACACACAATTTCAGGGAGTGAACAGAGTCAGATGCAAGTTTTCCTCCCAGCCCTCTGTTTTCATGATTTCGTCTTGCTGAAATGTTGCATAAGAATCAACAAATTAAGATGGTGCAGCCTACTAGGACTAGGTTACATAAAACCCTTTTGTCAAAGATGGAGGACACTAGGCACAAGAGACCTTAGACAAATTAGATTGGAGTCCAGCTTGAAAGAAGTAAAGAGCTATGTGTTATATAATTGGCTAGGGAATTTGATTTTCTAAATAATGTCCCAGTGTGCAAGGAAGGAATGAATTCAAGTTAAGGTAAAGTAGGATTAAAGAGGCCGGCAGGCATTCTGCAATTAAGGTTTACAAGATGGAAACTGTAATTTTCTCAGTTGTTATTCTTGATTACACAAATGTACATGTCATGGATTTAGGTAATGAAACCTGGCATTGTGATCCATTTGCTGTCTAATGGTCAGCAAACTCTAGGGAATTTTTTTTCTTGGAAAATTGGGCAACATGGTTATTGGTTACATAATAGAGTCATAGAGGGATGCTATTGGGGGAAAAGATTTGGATAGTTTTGATATATCTTGTTGGATCAACTGGGCTACAACTTTGATGTGGTTTTTTTTTTTCAAAAATGGGCAAACATGCCACTGATCATGTCATAGATCCTATGTATCTCCATCATTATCAATGATAACAAGTTCCTCTAAGACTTCACAATAGCTCAGCAACTTTAGCAAAATTTTGCAGTCAGAAGTACTCTAATACGCTAAAAGTTATCAGCATTGACTGTTGGTTCCATCATACTGACTGTTCATCCCCATGTGTTATCCCAGGCTGCTGGAGAGGTGAAGCTACTGGAACAGTTTTACATCATGCTGCAGCACGAACCTGACAGAGCATATTATGGGTAAGTCAAGAACATACATGTATTATGGGTAAGTCTAGAACACATTATGGGTAAGTTTTGAGAGCATGTCATGTGTACATAATACATTTGATGAGGGACCGTTTATAGTGACTAAAATTGTGTGACCTTAAAATGATCTTATTATTATGATAGTTGGAATATGATGCAGAAAACATGCAAAAAGTTTAAAATGTGTTTTTTTTCTATGAAATTTGTTGAGCAATCAAATGATTGGTCGCTCAGTGGTCGCATCCTCTAGCAGAAAGAGATAGTCACAACATAATTATGAAATTAGTGATCTTGTTCCTTCTTTTAGTTTTTCTTTTGCAAATGGAACTAGTTTTATGTCTCTTCTATTCTAAGAATGATTATGTTAAACTGTATTTATGATTTTTTGTTGTCACCAGAATCAAACATGTGGAAAGTGCCAGCGAGTCAGAAGCCATCGAGACCCTTCTCATTTCTGACAGGCTGTTTAGGTAAGGAGAGAAAGATCAGAAATACAATCAAAAGATCTAGTGAAGCCTTATATGTGTACACTTGTACTTGGACATACAGGAAATTTGTGTCAGTATGTACAACTTCCATTGAAAGTGTGTACATCCCTTATATTGACATGTGGTGGCATACGAAGTCTTTGTTTTTGGTGTCTTTTTGTTACCTTGTTGTTAGTATGAAGTTATCTGAATACTCTGTCAGTAGAGTGGTAGGAAGTGAGTGGCAAGATGGTGTCACTACAAATATTTCGGGAGTGACAGGAATTAGAGTTCAGGGATAGTAGAACTAGTCGTTAATCAGACAGTCCAGGTCATGGGGTCAGGAAGGGTGACAGGAAGTTATCAGTGGACACATGTAATGTTTATGTTAATCAAAACCTTATATGCATAATCAATGTACTTCTATTCACCTTAAGCACACTAAAGTAGCCATTTGGCACCCAATTCCTCTCTGGTTACAGAGTTAGGCAGCAGGGAGAAGGTTTAAACAAGGCATATGAGAAATTCTAGATATTTCTCTGAGGCACGAGATCTTCGAAGTCTTGTTGTTTCAGCCACCACTTTTACATATGTACAACAGATGCAAACAAGGAAGATTGCCAGATAACAGTTCACGTGATACTGTGTCTCTATGAATACCTTCAGGGCTCAGGACGTTCCTACAAGAAGAAGATACGTGGCACTCGTGGAGAAGGTGAAAGATTTGGGAGGTGATGTCAAGTAAGTGGTGCAAAAATGATTCATGTTATAACTTCGTTCTCTGTCTTGGTACTTTTTTTAGAACATTGAAAATACTCACTTTTTGCTTATGTAGCATGAAAAATTATCACCATACTTAGAATGGAATTTCATTCTGTTGATGTGGTAAACTTGGTAGAGGAAATAAAACCCTGTCACACAGTGGAAGAGCTTTGGTGGTATTTGTTGATCGACAGAAAGTCACAGAATTTAGAAATTGCCAGAGACTTGAGTGTACTTTAATCCTTTAGCACACTGAAGTACCAGTTTTGGCACCCAATTCCCTATTGGTTACCGAGTAAGGCAGCAGGGAGAAGGTTCAGAATTAACCTAAAAATCTACTCCATCAGATTGGACCTCAGGACGTTGGGGCTGAGAGACCTGTGACATTGTTCCATCTCTGAAAACCGTGTGGTAATTGAGACAACACTGGGCGTATTGCTGCCAAAAATGTCACTTAGAGCTCCAGACCCGTTGGCCAATTCGTTTTCCTGCTGTGTGACGTGGCATAAGGATGTGCTCAGTAGTGCTTGGTATAGCCTTTGACTTGAATATTATCCCTTTCATATTGGACTATTCATCTCATTGCCACTCTCATTTATTAAATCAAAACCTTCATAACAGTTTCGACACTTATCCATTGTGAAGAATTGCAAAGATCAGTAATTTGTGCATACCTTCCAGCAAGGCTTTCGCTTCAATTTGTATCTCTCAACCCGTCCCTTTGGTATTACCAGTAATTCTACCTCTGAGCCTGCTTGAAAAATTAGGCTGTCAGTTTCTGTTATGCCAGAGGTCTTTTTGTAGGATGATTGTGGAAAACATTTCTGTAGCGATGTCATCCAGAGAGGAAAGCTTGTTAGCTAAGCTTGTATTACACAATCTCTCACTGCCTGGGGCTCGTTGGTACATGTAGTAAGTCAGCCATGCAATTTAGTCAGGCTACTTCACAGCTCATGTTTGAGAGCTATGAAATTCAATAGATTTGTCGGGTTGGCGGACCATAAGGTATCGGACATGAAGTAGAAGCAGTCAGTTTTGCCCTGAGGAAGGTACCATAGCTGTCCAAATTTTCGGGAGGCAGATGAAGAAATTGGTTTTGTACAGCAAAACTCTAATGCCTCAAGTTTGGGAAGTAATAACAACTTTTGCAAGTTCGAAAACAGCCTACTGTTCACCTAACAGCTGTTGGTGCAGTTACTGCCATTACTGATAGGGGGCATTGATAAGATAGTGAATGCCTCATCCTGTCTTTATGACTGCTTGTGGTTGGAAATGTCAGTTTTTTTCAACTTTGCCCCCTTCCTATCTACTAGTATTGACAGCTTTTACAAGTTAGAAGGATGACCCTTCGCAGTACTCTCCAAGCAGAGGTTGAATGGGCAGATCGTCACCGTTTTATCATATGCCTTGAATGGGCTAGCAACAAACAAAAAAAGGCATATGATAAAACGATGACGATCTGCCCATTCAACCTCTGCTTGGAGAGTACTTCGCAGAGCAGTTTCTATCATCACTGATATGGGGCATTGATGATTAGTGAATACCTCATTCTAGCCTGTCTTTATCACTGTTTACGCCCCTAAAGACAAAGCACCCTCTTTCCCACTGTGATGATGAGTTAAAAATGGCTTTTCTTTCCTCACAGGATTTTCTCCAGTCTACATGTCTCAGGAGAACGTAAGTGGATGAAATTGTACTCACTCCAAAATCTTATCAATTCTGCCAGTGGCCGATATTTACACAGAAAATCATGAAAATCTTGTTGTAAAAGTAACCACATTACACCACTGTGTTAAACACTGTACAATGAGGAGACAATTCATTGATGCCACCTATCACATTTTTAGTGAAGTGCAGGCTTAGTTACTGTACATCCTGGCACTTGAGAAACAGGGGTCATTGACCCACAGGGAGAACTTGAGCTGGGGGTAAGGCAGCCAATCAGAAACTGCCAAGTCTACTCAATGTTCTTGCCTCATGATTATAGTATTTGAAAGCATTTCCCCACCTTTGTCACTTCCCCTTAGAAAACTCCTCAGCTGAAAAACATAAAAGAAAGTTCTCTCAACACAACAATAGCATTCATACACTGTGAATATTGCTGTGCTCTTTTATAAGGTAGATTCAACTTATGATGCAGAAAAATGAATAAAAACAGTGATTTTGTATATGTTTCAATCGGTCAGATTCTGACCGATTGAACTGTCAGATTCTGCAATACATACCTTTAATGGAACATCAGGACGTAATGGATTGATTCTGATTTTGATCATTCCCACTAATTCCGCAGAGCTAGATCAGCTGACGGGAGTTGCCGCTATCCTGCGTTTCCCGATTCCCGAGATTGACGAAGAAGACGCCACGGATTCAGACGAGGACTGAAGCCTACGGATTCACACATCGACTGTCAGACAGTCGCTTCTTCCGGTAGTCTAGATCTTCCAAATAAACAGCTATGATACTGTATTCAGTTGGAATTTGGATGGTGGTTCAGAAGCCTAGCAAAAGAAGCGTGTATCAAAACTGGTTCTCGACGTAGAAATGTTGCTACAACTGGATAGTTACCTCAAACGGTTGTTTAGAGGATTCTGTTATTGCATTAACGTGTTGGGGTGACAAAGGAGCCTACATAGTGGTATCCAGTATGTAGATAATTACTCGATAATAATTGTAAGGAAGTCTGAATAAGTTCAGAGTAATCTCCAAGCAGATCTATCAGTGGCAATGCAGTATCCATAGGGGCAACCAGTATCCACGCAGTGGCCTGTTGGATACTGTTTGGCCATTGGGACACTGCATTGCCACTGTTAGATCCTCTTGGAGATTGAGTTTAGAAAGTTGTCTCGAGAAAGTGTGTTGAAAAGACCTTAGTATTATTTGACTCTTATCTTGCGAAAGTTTAGACCGTCAAAAATGTTACAAACATAGAGTCTTGTATCAGTCTAGAAGTTTGTGTACCTTGTAAACACATCTCAGGCATGCCTTTGCCTGTTGTTAATGATAGTAATATATTTTGTTCGGGATATATTACTTTATGTTGAATTTATGCCACCAAAACAAACTATTGTTAAAGTTCTTACAATAATTTAAGAGATATGTTGTACAGTTCAAATACAAAAGTGCAACCAAGGATTTCTTAGCTCCTTGATTTTAGAAGATATTGGCAAAAACTTCATTCTTAATATTTAAGTACATGTACATGTAATGCACTTAAAGCATTGTGTATAGCAGAAAATGTGAGCTTTTAGCTGTGAAAGTTGGAAGGTTTCTTTCACAGAGGAAGCGACATAAATGGTAATATAAGCCTAATAAACTAAATTGATCACATGCAACCAAGGGATCGGTCGGAACCATTTATTTTTCTTGAAGACAGAACCACAATCTTCAGACAAGGACAGCTGTATTTACAAGCAGACAACTTTAAAGTCAGAGGTTACATTCGTTAGTGTTAGATAGCTGGGAGCAAAGTCTACATCCTCCAATACTTCATTAAGTATTTGTATTAAGTACCTCATTTACCTCATACCATCATGTCCTTCCAAAGGCAAACTTGTAAAAGGTTTTTAAGGCTATTGCCACCTATGTTGGGACCATCAATGAATGAGGTAAGCTATTCTTAACGGCTCGGTTTTGTTCTTTTGCGATAGAGGGACTTTCTTTGACAGTAACCATTCTTTCATTTAAGCAACAGATGACATTCAGATAGACTTGGTTGTTACAATGAGATCTTGCGGAAGTACAAGTTGTCGACTGCTCTGAAAGAGCAGTGCACCTTGACATTTTGATCTCCCCGCCACTGGACGCTAGCATTGTTTTTATTACTCTTTACATGTACACTTTTTCTTTGAAAGAAAAAACAGAAATAATACCCTAGGGTACAAATCAAAACAGGCATTCCACTGCCTGACTTAACTGATATTTAACTATGTACATAGATTAAAACTCTGTGAACACTACACAGAAATCAACTGAGGGAAAAGTTCAGTGGTAAAGGTTTCCTCCCATGTGCCGCTACCGAGCAACGGCTGGTAGGGGGAGGGCGCGTCCTCGATTCCCGAGTCGCTGGTGCTGGATTTGAAGGACATGGGGCTGTGGAGCTTCATGTCATCATCAATGTCCGCCGCAAGGGGGGAGAGTGAGCCAATCGCATCCTGCGAGAACGGGGAGAGAGGTGGCGAAGAGAGTGTGAACGTGGGGGTCGACAGCGTGTCCTCGATCTGAGACATGGGTTCCGTCTTCATGGCTGGTTCCTGGTGGTGGTGGTCCAATGCCGCTTCCTTGTGGTACACGTGGTCCAGCCGGATCAGTTCCGCAGCGGAGTCCACGCGTGGCGCTGTGGCCCCCATGGCGGCTTGGCCGGGCGTAACCGCGGCGACTGTGGGGTCGAAGGCTGGGTCGGAGGCCGTGATACCCTCGGTCTGCTCTCGGAGCTGGGTGAAGAAGTTGTCGGGGTCGAGCTGCTCGAGGAGGCTGAGGAGGACATCGCACTCAGCGTCAGGATCCATGCCACCAGGCTGGAGGTGATCCAGATCTGCCCCTGCTGCAGAGGTGCACGTAGTCTGAATGCTGCGGATTCAGAGGATCTGGATCCCTCCCTCCCGGCGGTACGGCCTTCGGCTGCCAGCGACGTCTCCCGAGCCTCCTGTTTGCAGTGGACCTCGGACTGGCCGAGCCGCTTCTTGAGCTCGGCGTTCTCCACCTTCAGGCTGTTGGACTGCTGTTTGAGGCTGGAGTTCTGTTGTTTTAGAGTCTTGTTCTGTTAGAAGGCAAATTTGCATACATGTTAATTATATATCCCCTTAAGTTCAACACAATGTTCAACTAAAAGGTTCTATAACTTCTCTTAAATTCAGGAACAGAAACTGTCTTTCATGTGTCTTTGGGTGTCAATGGCTGTAGGTAAAAGAACCCTGAGGCAGTATGCGGGCTTACCTGTGCTTCTAGTTTGGCGACAATTACTTCCAGTTCGTCCATTTTGGCCTTCTTTCTGTCCCTTGCTGTCTGTGCTGCCACTCGGTTCTTCAGTTTTCTATAGTAGAAAGAAAGAAAATTAAACATGTTAGTTCAGATATATTTCTGTAAAGTTTAACACTACAACTTTCTTGGACCTTTTTTGCCGGTCACAACCTTTTATTTGATTCAAAAGCCAGTAAGCTGATGAAATGCTGGCTGACCTATGACCTAATCTCTGACTCATGTTGTTAGACAACATACTATAAGTGTAACGCTTTCGGGACAAATTTCGCTCACAACAAAATTTAAGAAACATTTGTTACCACATGCCAAAAAAGCCCTCATAGAGGCTTTACATCAAACATCTTTTTTCCATTAAATCAACATTCATCAAAAGTACTATATTATTAGAATTACAAAGTACTTTTTAGAAAAAAAAGACAACAACACAGTATTGCCTAAAGGCATAGGCAGACAACTCCTTGCTATTTTGGTTTACAACAGGAATAGAGAAAATGTGTTGTCATTTCCGCCAGCGTTACCAATTCTAAGTCGAACATATATGGTTGACACTAAAACCCAGATCAAATATTTTCTAAAAATCAAATCCGCAACTTTCATAGGAGCATAAATGTCACTTCTTTTTTTTAAATGTTTGTCAGGAAAAATAACGAAAGTCACCTGAAAAGAGGGCGTACACATAGCTTCATTTTTAGACACTGACGGCTTCATAACTTATCAACACAACATTTCAAGAGGCCCTGTGAACTACTTAAGGGTCAGATCTGAGGGGAAAGTCACCTTCTCATCGCCTTTTCCTCAGGAGACAGGTGGTTCAATCTTCTTCTCTTCCTGGGTTGTTGTTCCGTCACTCCTGCGGACGCCATATTTGTGGTGGTGAGACTTGGCGCGGCGATCCTCCCAGCGATGTTTATCGGCGCTATTCTCTTGGCCGCGCCGGCCGGAGCGAACACGATGCCCGTTGACATATCTCGGTCTTCCCTGGGGGCTAGGTAGTTGGTAAAAACGTCCAAAATTTCGGCAAAATGCCCCCGGTTTTCACAACTTTTCTCACTTCATTCCGGACTTGTCGTGACGAACCTGCTTTTCTACAGGAGGATGTGAGGTCGTGTCTATCTGTGATTGGTTACGAAAATGATGTCTTTGCTCATTTAAATATTTAAATTTCTAAAGTCCACAGCTGTGATTGGTTAGTGGTGAGGATGATGCAAGAGGGTCCCACGGTTACCGCGTACGTCATCACAACCCAGACGTCATGGTCTATTTTTGGGATTCCCCTGCCACGAGACCAAATCTGACGGTGTCTCAAAAATAGCCTAAGAATATTCCCCAACCAAAGTTACATAAGAAAAACAATGCGGCGTCTTTAGTGTTTTGGATTCATGTTTTTGGTGAAATCGTCCTAAAGATCGCAGTACCGTAGATTTGGGGTGGAATTACTAGTACGTGTACGTGTACAAATGTAATTTTCAAGTTTCGCTTGTCAATTTGAGCAAGGAGGTATATTTAACCTCCTTGATTTGAGTCACCGTTACGTTCTTGAGTCATCTGGTCTAAGACAATTAAAGACTAGAGAATAGAACGCCCTTAAGCCTTGACCTTTCCTCACTCAAACAACGATAACTAGTACTGTATAACGTTTACTGAATTCATTTGTTGGGAAGTCTATAAAACGCTGTATATAACGTTATATATCAAACACACCTAAAAAGCCCTTTTACATGCTATCTTCATATGTTCACCTTACCTCAACTATGTCCCGTCCTCTTTACATGACATCCCGTCCTCTTTACATGACATATATTCTAATGAAATCACTCTCCAGGTAAGGTAAGGTAAGGTAATCCCTCTCTAGGTAGGGTAAGGCAATGCCTCTCGCAGGTGCAACGTTAGAAATCAAACAAATCTCACCAAGAGCTGGTGAGAAAGATTATAGAAACAGGTTGAGACCTCCCGCGTGAACAGGGGTATAATAGGCAAACGCCGGAGAGGGAATCTACACATTTCAACGTGACTTCAACGGTGAATGCGGTGCGCAGAAAGACTAATCTCCAAGCAGATCTACACGGGGCGCTGAAAATCGTACATGCTAGCCAGAGAAGCTCCAGTCAGCCAGATAATACAGGGCTGAGTGACTGGAGCTTATCTGGCTGACTGGAGCTTCTCTGGCTAGCATTGTACGATTTTCAGCGCCCCGTGTAGATCTGCTTGGAGATTACAGAAAGACCACGAAGCAAGGCAAGGGCATGCTGAGTAAAGTGGACTTTTTGATAGTAGCTAAGGGGTAATTTATGAGACTGCAAGCAAAAGTTAGCCCTGTAACACTCACCCCAGCTAGGTTGATAGACGAATGAGATGGTGAAGGCAAGGGAAGGAAACCGTTTAACGGGACGACTTTTTAAAAAAAGCGGGTTCACTTAGGTTAAATTTAAAACATAACTTCCTCGTAGTCCTCGGTTAGATCAAGGAGTTTTAAACCCAAGGAGGTTGAAAATCTCAGTAGTAACAGGCTGAGTCCATGGCCCGCGGTGCACGGCATCCAGGCAAGAAGAAGTAGAACTTCGGGGTAGAACTGAACATAGATCATGGTGCAATGGAGAGAAAATGACATTTCAAGGTAGTATCCCCCCCCCCCCCCCCCCCCAAATAAGATTAAAGCCTTCACCAAGTAGCCTGGAGTCCAGCCTTATTAGCTTTTCGTTCGCTACGCAAGCTCTGCTCCTCGTCAATAATTGTTGGCGAGGAGCGGAGCATGGCTGGCGAACGGAAAGCTGATAAGGCTGGACTCCAGGCTGTCACCTAGAAGGTTGTGGTTTTTTGGGTGCCTGAGTCTGTTTATCTGTGGACAACATAACTCGAGTAGTCGAAGTGGAACTTCTGCTTTTTTTAATGTAATATCCAATTAGATATGTGTACTAGTTTAGTCTAGTAGACGGGTAGATCGTAAGATTTTTTATTACACGTTAAACAGCCTCATTACCCTACACATTGGGTACCTGCCTGTGGCACTGGCTGCAAATACACCTGATATTATATTATATTACCCTCCGACATCTGCTTTGAGATTCTAGTCAGAAGGTCGTATTTGGCGGGCTTCCACAAACGTTTTCGATTGGTCGAAACTTGTGACCATTAGCCAATCACAGCTAGTATTTCAATACATGGGGCCATGACCTCACTTCTGATTCAAGATGGCGGCGTCCAGTCAAATCTTGAGGTGTGACTCAAAACTGATGGAATTTATGAATATTTGGACGATAAATCGTGATATTTATCTTGTTAATTGTGACTAATGATAGATTCAGTGTTTTGCTCTTATGATCCTCTCTGCGTATGGATAGAAACGTGCGTTTTCAGCGTACAGATTCTTCTTCAAGTGATTTTTGTCGTCTGAAGTTGTGTAACCTAAGACATTCACGTGTGAAATTTTCACTTTTGTACGACAACATGCTTCCATTTGGTTCGTCGTATTTGTGTGTATATGTCTGTATGATAATAAATAGCTCCATCCTATGATTTCAATATGACAATAACCAATAAATATTTAAAGTTTTAGCAAACTTTAATAGATACATTGGAGTTCAAAATTTAATTTAGAATTGCGCGTCGAAGTATATGATCAAAAAATATTCAAAAATCCATAATACATTATTATCATACAGTTAGTTTCGATGTATATATGCAATCAATTATAATCAATCAGTCAAATTCAGATAGAATGTAGTACATCTTGTAGTTGTGATTCCTTGCTTTTATATTTTTGTGTCATTCAAAATACTGTATGTCTTGGAATATTTGTAGGTTTTCACGATGACCTCTAACAGTGAAACATAATGCCCAAATACGAACACAGAACAAAAGATATCAAAACAGGAAGTTCTACAGTACTGTAGAAAGCTACTTGGGGTACCATTATCAATTTTGACCATCATTTTCCCGACACTGTATACCCACCTACCACATAACATAAGGAACCATCCACAGCTTCTTCAGCTATTTGTGAGCTGGCAACAAACAAACACACACACACACACACACACACACACACACACACACACACACACAAATCACACCAAAAACATAAACTTCTTGGCAAAGGTTTAGTAGTCAAAGCACCAACGTTGACTTGTTCCCCTTGTCTTCTGTACAGATTTATGTACAGAGGGATCCACAGTAACTACAGACAGAATGCAGTGGAATGCAGGTTCTGGTTGTATCGTCAGCGGTCACAGTTCCATTTCAAGCAAAATGTTCCAGCTTTGTTCCAGTCCAGACACTTCCATGAGTCAGGTGGGTTTTTGAAAAGATATGTATGTAGAAATATCTGTCTTTGTGCAAAACATTTGTACATTTAGGTTGATGTAAGTACGCTAAATGTCTTGAGCACAGAGCAAAATATTCCAAACTCAAAATAGAAAGGAAAAAAGAATTTATCATTAGGTATACTATACCATGTTTTGTATGTTCTGTCATTTGTTCAACATTCCTGACAATTTAGATTTCAAAACACACAACTTTTATTTATTTTGCACGCTCATATCAGTTTTGCAGTCATCAGAGGATGACATCCGTCAAATCAGTATATGGCCTTAAAAATGTAAACTCAAGTGCATTAGAATACTCAGTCAGATATTTTTAACATCATGTTTTAATTACACAGACACACATTGAGCACAATTTTCTATTACAACAGAAATAAGGAGAACCTGTTAGAAAACGATTCCCACAATGTTTTCATTACCCGGATGTAGAATCAAAAACTTAATGTCCCTTACAAGCAGTCGACTAAAAAAAAGGTAAGAGTCGGCAGGTTTTGATCAGAAACAGAATATTTTTTCTTAGCCTGTATTACACTTCTGTCAGCTCGGAATGTGGTCTAATCTGCCTATGTCATTAATCACGCCGTCAGCGGTGCTGCGCAGGCGTACTTCTCTTGACCCCAAGATTTGACCCCAAAATCCAAGATGGCGGACGGACTGTGGAACGCCGATCTGAGTACATGTACTATACTTACTATGCTTCCTATATCAAGTCCTACGGAAGCCACGATATGTCAATCTGAGCTATTATATGTGCCCCCGTTATTTTGAAAACTCGGACAACCGCGGGTAAGCCAGTTGAGAAGTCAAAAAGTAGTTAAAAACTAGATTTGCTCCGTCAAAGTTGACCCACTTGGCGAACTTAGTATGAGAACGCTACGGTCCCCCGGCTTACTTACCTGTCTCGCAAATATCTTCTGCCAGGTTACCGACGGGACGTATGATTTCTGATTTGTTGACGTGAAGTGGAACGTTTCCAGTTCTTACAAGCGTCATAACTACGATAGAGATTAGAGATGTTTTCGACAGTTTTTCACGTGCGTACGGGCTGCCTCGCATTGGGCCATGCTACATTTATGGTACTTGTACGTTGTCAGTTACGAAGCTGAAATAATTTGTTTGGATGTCGCAAAATTACAACAACAAAAAAAACTAATAATTCAGCCTTTTACGGACCAATTTGTTTGTTTAATTGGTTTACGATATTTAGAGGGGCACTTATATAAGCCGACTTGTCGGACTATCTACACAATACACGACCACGCACACTTTAATTTAAATACCAATCGTAAACACATATTGTTGTATACAGCTTCACTCGCATATCTCACAAGACAAGACAACTAAAAGACCTACAAGTGGAAGGGGCCGTGGAAGGGGTCGTGATAATCTATAGAAAGACATGTGACATCACAGCAGGTTAGGTGCATCAGAGGAGAATATCTTTATATACATGAATTTATTGGCACTTGTCTCAAAGGAGAATATCTTTATATACATGAACATATTGGCACCTGTCTCAAAGGAGAATATCTTTATATACATGAACATATTGGCACCTGTCTCAAAGAAGAATATCTTTATATACATGAACATATTGGTACCTGTCTCAAAGGAGAATATCTTTATATACATGAACATATTGGCACCTGTCTCAAAGGAAAATATCTTTGTACACAATGTAACATGAACATAGTGTTAACTGTATCAAACTTCAAAGTAGAATATCTTTATACAGTGTGTACATTAATATGGTGTTACCTGTCTCAAAGGAAAATATCATTATATACCAGTACATTAACATGGCGTTACATGTCTCAAACTTCGTCAAAGGCAAATTTCTTCATGTACATGAACATAGCATTACCTGCACCAAGTCTTACAAGTCTCTTGAAGTAGGTTGTTTACCTAACTGCTTATAACATGAAGTTACTTTTTGCAAATATACATATATATCAATCAACTTGCTTGTTGTGTTGTGTTGTCACAATGTTCAGCTGTATACTGCCATGACTATATTTACATCAAAGACAGCATGTTTCCACAAAATACAAGATTATAAGTGAAACATCAAAGTTGACAAACATTGTCTAACTTGACTGAACTTGTGAAGAAAGTGTACCACAGACACCGATAAAATGTACAGAACATACCATATCAATTCATTTCTACATGTCTATATGACAATAATAGTTGACAAAACCGCTTACTTATATATGTACTACCAACACATGTTGTGATAGCCTGACAAAAAACATGACAGATAGAAATATATGTCAAAAATTGCATGCTTTAACAAAGCACATGAGTATTACACCTTAAAATCACAACTCAGTCTGACCTGCATCACTTAAGACATCTAGCTGTAAAGCACACTGGGTATTGTTTTGGTCAATGGCTTCATTTTGAACTTCAAAGTACAGTTCCAACAAGTCCTCTTTCTTTGTTGATCCAATTCTTTTCTCCATCAGACAACCTTTCAACATAGTACATCTTCACATCCTCTACTACAAACTGTACAAACATCTCTTTTATCTTCTCGACAATATCAGCTTATTCCAAATATGTTAGAAAACCCCTCACTAAATGACGAACACGAATACTCTCTATCTCCAACAGCATGTCCACACAGGCGACACTTTGTTCTCAGCAGCCCTATGTGGTCATCCTCCAGTTCTTCATCTACAAATACAATGAAATAGGCAAAATAAATAAAAATCAACAATGTTGAATTGTAGGTACACTATTACCACTATAATTACAACAATCAATCAATTATTAACAAAAAATATCTATAATTCAAGCATTTTTTTGATCCAGGACTAACAAAACAGTAGTTTACTATCCATAAAAATTGGATGTAATCTATATAAAATATCATGAAATCCGGAAAATTATTTTTATTATTGTCACAAAGTTTATAAATATTCAAGACAATCACCTCGGCGTAAAAACGTGGAACTACGGCGCTCTCATAATACGGGAAGCTATTTCCTATGGACATCAGCGATTTTGCGCCCCCCTCCCCAACCCCGCTAAAACAGTTAATATCGTAACATCGCCCACTTCAAAATCATCAACAATTCTTCCACATAAATACTAAAGGCTGAAACACATGTAGAAAGATAGCAGAGGGTCTATACTATTCAGGAAAATTATTCATTTTTCTTAAAAACATAGCGTATTGCAACTAGACAGACATTTCTCCGATAGAACCGGTGCTCTATCGACCCAACCGCCATAGAAAAACATACGGAGCAGGCGACTCGAGGCACGAAACCTTCGAAATTCAAAAACATGAACAATTTTTGCAAGACAAACAACCAGAAAACAAAATGGCGCCAGCGATAGCTGACCACGTCAACAATGACAGAAAATTGCTTTGGATAACCTAAAGGTCCCTAAAAATGTGCAGTTAGACCAGCAAAATTACCAAGAAAATGTGCAGTGGGAAGTCTTACCTGATGTTTCGCCCGCCATTGCCGCAAGGAAAGAGCGATTTCGGAGAGATTTGCGCGACGAAAAAAGCACTTGCAGACTTCTGGAGGCTTCTGTTAGGGTCAAAGACCTTGTTTGACCTCTGAACTGGGCAATACCAATGAATAAATAGGGGAGATAGAAGGGAAAAGTCTAGAAATCAACTGCACTAGGCTCTGGCGGTAAAATGACGTCATAGCCGAGCGGACGATCTGATTGGCTGGCTATTGGCGTCATGGACATAGGCAGATTAGACCACATTCCGAGCTGTCTGTCGCTGTCTTGGGCTGATTACAGGCCTCCCCCTGACAAGTGGAAGGGCTGCTATAAATAAGCTTGATTTAGTTTGTCTATTTTTCCCAGGCCTGATTTAAATCATATCCTATTCCCACAGGATCTAGAAGCTCCAGGAATGGCAGTCAAGAGTCAGGGTCCAGGTCT
Source organism: Branchiostoma lanceolatum (assembly GCF_035083965.1). Lineage (NCBI taxonomy): Eukaryota > Metazoa > Chordata > Leptocardii > Amphioxiformes > Branchiostomatidae > Branchiostoma > Branchiostoma lanceolatum. The sequence goes on along the minus strand of NC_089722.1, from coordinate 19,037,381 downwards.
AAGGGTTTCCGGGGTTACCTGAGGTCGCTGAAGTGGTACCCAATTCCCCTGGCTGTGGGGTTCGCCTACATCTCCTACCAGCAGTATGGGCACATCAGGAGGAGGGAGGACAGGAGGGTGGCCGCTGTACAGGACCCTACGGATCTACTACTGCCTGACTGGACTGTAAGTTTGCTCACGTATCAGTTATTTTGTTAGGATGAGTTAGAAGAGTCACAGTCACGTAAGTATCGGGGGTTATCTCCTAGGGAAGACAGGAGGATTGCCGCTTTTCAGGACCCTACTGATCTTCTACTGCCTGATTGAACTGTAAGTTTGCTCACATATCAATAAGTATTAGTTAGAAGAGGGCAGTATCGTGGCAGAGAGAGTGGATTTTGCGCCGCACAAGCAACCTCTACTTAAAGCTGTGCAGTTCGTCCCGACCAAACCAAAAGAAGCAGAAGCATCATGGTACATGTAGTAATATCGTCAGGGTCATCTGATTCTCCTATTTTTAGTTACCAGACTGATTATGCTTGACAGTTACAATTGATTGGCTAAAGTTTGTTTTGCTCTTTAGATTTGTTCTGCACCTATACCAAATGTAAGCCCATTGTGTCTTTGGTACCCTCTGTTGGTTTGATAAATCTTCAATAGAAAGTTATGATATGAATAAATTGTTGTGATTTTTGTTATGTGAGCAGGTCTTGACCCAAAGAAGAAACTGCCAGATATTTGATCATGAAGATTTCTAGTGACTATCATAAGAACTGCAGCTGTTTGTATATTTCCTTAGATAAACATCATATTTTGTTTCGACTTCTAGTTACATGTTCCTTTAAACTTCTTCTCATCTTTCCATTTTACATATTTGCCTAACTAGTCGTGTTTCTGCCCAGTGACTGTTACAGTCCTGCTTCTAAGAATAGAATTACGATCCCTGTAGATAATCAGTTAGGCACAATTTCTGCCTAACTGATTCACAGTCTTGCACTATACAAAACTGATGACATCATCATGTTTACCAGTACCACTAGACTTCCCTTCCAAGTTACTGTAAATGCCTTTAAGATTGCAGTGATTTAATTTCGTGCCAAGGAGAAAATGGAGCGTTCACAGTGGTTTTGAGTTCACGGTAGCACTATAGTCACATACTGTACAGTAATGGAAACACGGGAACCTTTATGGTTTTAGATTTGCAGTGAAGCGATCACCACGAAAATTGTAAACACAAAACCACCATGAAAATTTCAAGAATTACAGTAGCAAACCCAGATGTTACATCATACACAAACACTCAACTGACTCAGGCCAGTACAGGAAGTGACTGAGATTTTCAGAACGTTCATTCTTTGTAGTGTTAAGAGTTAGAGCAACTTGCTTTACTGTGTATTTTGAAGCTCCTTGGTTAGAGACAGCCACAGTAAAGTGCTGTAAGTTTTAGTTAGACTATCCTGGAGCCTGTTTTTGTAAGAAAAATGCCAAGTGTCTTTGGCCGCTACATCGGGCAAACCAGCAGACTGTTGGGTAAAACTCAGGGCAAGGCTGGGAGGTTGATCATGAGAACTGCAGCGGTTGGAAATGAACTTGTTGTGAAGAGGGGCCTTCTACGGCTGGGAAACTTTGCTGCATTGCGTGTTATCAAGAAGAAGAGAAGTGGTTTAAAGGGAAGGAAGCATTTCAAGAAGGTACAACGTACAGTCTATGAATTTGTAGAATTTGATCATGCATTAATCCATGTATCAAAATCATTATTTTACTGTTGATTCTAAAGTCCTCATAAGTTAACAATTCTACATATTAAGGACCACCTGGCCATTGTCTCCATTTTTTGGTGTTCCTTTAGATCACTTTTCCCATTGACTCAACCATTGAGAATCATGTTTATAGTGACCCCGTGTCCACATCACCAGATTTAATTTTTCGGGTGTCTTCTTTGGCAGTTTTTACGGTACATCGGGCCATAAGACAGGGATAATGATTCTTTATGTTTTTTATATGAACCCTGCTGAATTCACAACAGTCCAAAATTATTATTTTTCTTGCTCTTGTCGTATCAATGATCAACTTCTGTGATATGCAAACCTGTTTGTTTGCAGTTCCAAAATCCAGTCATTGGCTCGTTATTAGCCTGTCATGACACAATAACCTGTCACTCAAACCTCACTTATTACCTCCATGACGAATGGAGGTGTAGTTTTTGGTTTGTTTGTGTGTGTGTGTGTGTATGTATGTGTTTCCGCAGCTATAACTTAAGAAGACTCTATATGGATTGTGATCATCATATTTGGTATCTGGGTTGGCGTTGTAAACCCAAACTTTGAAAGGTCAAGGTTGATTTTGAACCCTCTTACGGCTGACCTTGAAACTGCAAGTTTGATGTGTGTGTCTGCAGCAGTATCCTAAGAACCTCTCGATAGATTGTGATGGTATTTATTATTTGGAATATGTTGTGAACACAATGGTCAAGGTTGAATTTGGGACCTCTGGCAGCACTACAGCAGAACTTCCGTTTTTTGTATCTCTGGTCCTGGACATGCTACTGATCTTGTTTCACGTGTTATCAACATGATGGGACAATGTTTTATTTGATTAAAAACATCAGTTTCATTAATAACATCAGTTAACTTAATCACTCTGATTCTAAAATCATATATGGAGATGAAATTTAATTGATCTGAGTGATACGTACCTTATATTTTATGAATGAATATTCTAAAATGACTTAACGTGAAATTGAAAATCAAACAGCCATAAAATTGAAATTATTGTGTGTTTCAAGGGAAGTCCTTCCTATTCCCATTGGTACATTATATACACTAAATCCATATTCATTACTTCCCTAATTGCATTCAACAACAGCATTTAAACTTTAACTTATTTAAAAGCAACTTGAAATCAGCTAATATATACAGACAGATCCATTGACTTGCACGTCCATTTGAAATGCAAAACAGAAAACAAAGAAATGCAAGAATGAAAAACTGACAGTAACTGTATATATATATATATAATATATATAGAGGGTGAGAGGGTGGATATATATTATATATATATATAATATATATCCACCCTCTCACTTTTTGAAAACCATTCTATTGTTCTACGTTGATCCTAAAGTGAACTATTTCTACAGAAATACAGCCCTAAGTTGTTCCATCTAGCAATTGAGGTTTGAGGTTTCAGTTGTAGGTCACATGATACAATAGCAGACAATGGCTGTTTAAACCACCTACCCTTCACCCCCTGGGCACATCAGCATGTACATGATTTATATATAATTGTAGCATAGGAAATATGAAGATGGTCCCATGAGTGCTTGGAATGGTGGGAACAATGGAAGAGTGCAAATGATTTTGGAATTTTCGGGGATGTCCAGTTTTATCGTAAAAACCCATCCACAGATTGCTGAAATATTGATAAATCGTAATCTACACACAAAAATAAATGTGTTGTTAAACTTGATTTTGTTGTTCTAATGCGAGCTATGAGAACTATTTGTAAAAATTATGCAGAGTGCAAGGGCTTTCTACTTCTGCTCCCCCCGTGTCAGTCTCACTTTGGTTCGTCCCGGTTTCCCTTAATGGAAGCATCCGTTAGCCGGTACCCCGCCTCCGCGCCGGTGATGATGACGGTGTCGTCGGGAAAACAGAACGAACGGTAGCTGACGATGGAAGGACCGGGAAGACGGGACCGCGCGGGGAGATTTTGCTTGTGACAGTGGAGGAGAGTCGAGTGATGTTCGTTTCATGGCCCCTTGCACTGGGAAGAATACGGGTGGGTGATTTGTTTCTAACCACACCGTGTCTGCCATAGTGACCTAAATCCCAAACCCTTTGTTGCTTTCGCCAGAAATATGTATTATTTAGTACTACGATCCTCGAGGAAAATGTTGACATAATTTGTCTGGGTTTTATGCATGATGTTGCTGATTTTATAGCTGCCTGCATACAGGCGTACTACAGGTATTATTCATGAATATTCCAATATGCTGACACCATTCAAAATGTCTGCTATTGTTGTATGGGTATTGAATCTGAAAATTGCAACTTATTATTGCGGGTTGGTCTCAGGTGGACAATATCAACTTCCTGTTACAAATATCAGGACATATCAGTAATTTCTGCTCCATCTCAAATTTCAAAATAGGCATTTTAGACAGAAAAAATGGATGCCATATGTATATACTGAGGTCACATTTGGCACGACCTGTATATATTAATAATATGTTACATTCATACTGTGCTGGTACTAAAAAAGGTCAAATTGAATGTAGCACCTCTGACTTGTAGGACAAAATGCAGGTTTGCATATGTGCCTGGGGAAAGTGATTCATCTGTATTTGAGGGGACTATGGAAATATTTTATTCATCATGTCTGGACTGGGGAATATCATTATGTTCAGTTCTGAATATGGAACTGGGCACAGAATCCCTCTGATTTCTTCTTCATTTTTGTTTATTGAAATCAAGAATATGAAATATGCCTGGGTCATGTGCATAACTAATAAACTGCACGTTATCACAGGCAATGTATTTTGAATGCCTCAGATATTGTAGGAAAATTTGTAGAGGTGACATACAGCTACATGAAGTTCAAGTATTGACAATTTCCATTGACTGGTATGAAGTTGATTGCCTTTCTATGTGAGGTTTCCTTGACAAAATCTTGGCACCGGTGACATTTGGTCAGATTTGTATGTGGGCCCGGTCAAGTTAGCTTTGTGTTTACAAACGTTTCAGCTCAGACTTTAAAAATCCAAAAATTATGCACAGTGAAGATTATAGCTGGAGTTTTGTTAATATTTTGGGTGGTCTTGTTTTTGTATCGTTTATCTGGATTGCCATCTCAACAAGGGACATGTGCCTAAAGGTAACATCAGCTACAGGTACAGAGGTTTCGGTACAGGTACCTACCTGCCTGTACATTTATGTACCAGAACAATTTGACAATGTAACCTGTGGTCTTCAATTTTGATGACAGAAATATGATAACAGTTAACAGAATGTTTATTTAGACTCCAGCTTTCTTATGCAGAAAACCCATATTACTTTCGAAATGATTACAAATCAAAAATGGACTGCTGATTTCAATGACCATACATTGTTTTCAATTTTTCCAGTGTTAAATTTTGTGGTTAGAATAACACATTTTTGAAAAGTTATACACCTGAGTGTAAGGTACTAGTTCTGGTATATTGATGTTCTGGTATTTTGGACCTGTACTCATCCATGTCTGTGCCCAAAATCCAGGTGTGCCATTGTATTGCCCTCATCAGTTTATTGATCAGTTATTGACTGATATTGACCAGTGAGGGATAATGGTTTCCGTCATTGTTCAAACTGTAATAATTGTATTGTTTGTACATAGCAGACCAGCTGCAGGTATTTTCAGAGATAGTTGGTAAAAATTTCAGTCCCGAATTGAGATTTTGTTCACTTTCTACCAACTATGCATTTCAAATACTAAACCTAACAGTTAACTTAAGAGTTCCTCATAGCTAATATATGTCATTTTCTGAAACTGCCTGTTTCTCCAATGGTACACACAGTTTTGGAAGGTGCAAATTTTCCTTCCAGCCCTGCCATATTTTTTTTTTTTTACAATTTCCTCCTTAACCCTTAAGCTGCCAGTCCCGACTTAATTAGGGATACAGAAATATGCCTTGTGTGCTGGACCCGGTTATAACCGGGATAGGGTATTCCCCAGAACAAAACAGCTTTGCGTGCGTGTAGCGCGCGAAGCCGGGAATTTAGGGGAGTTAGCGCCGCCGGGTGTTTCGCGGGTTTCGTGAGGGAGGTCAGGGGTCAAACATTTTTGATTTTTACTTGGCTAAAAAACCTGGCAGCTTAAGGGTTAAGACTTGCCATATAAATTTGTACTTTAAAGTGTATGAGAACCTTCTCACCTTCTCTCCCCCTGAAACTGTCAGGACTTAATGAACGTAAAGGCCCACACGCTGTTAGTCTTGTTATGAAACTCCTCCTAAAACTGTAACAGTACAGGTGGCCGGGGTTTTTACGTCTGCCTCCTGTTACAGTTACGTTTTTGCCTGAGTAACATCCTCCGTATTTGCCGCTATAGTTAATGCTTTCTGCTTGCTAACCTCACACAGTAATGCATCACATTCACAACATCAGCCTCCAGGGAAACTGTGGTAGCCTGAGTACCATCCTCGGTATTGACCGCTGTCTCAATGCTTTTTGCTTGCAAGGAAAAAAAATTCAGCCAGCGGCCACTACGGAGGACGGTACTCAGGCTACCACAGTTTCCCTGGAGGGTGATGTTGTGAATGTGATGCATTACTGTGTGAGTGGGACTGATCACGATCAGGAGAGGTGTTTGCATTACTTAAGGACCTGTTACAAACAGATTATCATCATTAATCTACGGCCATCGCTCAACTGACCTTACAGGGCTCGAAATAGCTTCTTTTTTTTTGTTGTTAGTGTCGCCTAATGCTAGGGTCATATTTCCAAGCCGGGGCCCGGTCAGTCAGCTTGTGGGAACAAAAACTAAGATATAAAAGACAACAAAAGACACAAAACTTTAAAGAAATTATTCCTTACTATACGTTATGTATATTCTTGATACATGTATGCATCTTTTATTCTTTGTTTTCTCAAACAGCCCGGTCGGGCCACGGCTTGGAAATGTGACCCTAGCATAACCGGTAAACTCCAATTTTGCCTGTGCTAACCTGACATTTTTGTGTGCAGTTAGTATTTCAAGCCCTAGGCCTGGTGTCCCATTGCAATAGCCATGTATTGTATGGGAGCCCTGGAACTAACTTGGATGACATTCAGGCTACCACCGTAACACTCTGGTCAAATGGCATTTGGAAAAGCACTTGGAATCAGGAAATCTAATCCGCTTTAAGCCGTGGAGTTTCAATTTCTTCCTGTCAATTTACACTTAAGTCTTCATCTTCATGCCTGTTGACATTGTGTGCCTCTTTCCTTATAATTTTCATGCATATTAATGTCTTTCGTAACTCTCACAGTTGTAAAACTATTTGACTTAGCGGTTGATTAGATTATCCCAATCCCCAGTGTCCTTCCAGATATAAAGTTACAGGTATTATGTCCCTTCTGTCAGGACGTCTGAATGTCACCTGCATTTAGTACTGGACAGTAATAATGTTAGTGAGATGGCTAGTGTCCATGCCATCATCTAATACCATTATTCTCTCATCCCAAGGTAGTGATGTACAATTGTTTTTGGAGTGTATGTCTTTGTGTCTATGTCTATGATGATATAATACATGTATATCCTCAGTATGAGACCAGGGTTGGACATTGGCCTGATTGCCCAGTTGATGGCTACACCATTTGTCAGGAAATGCAAAGTAGTATGGGTAAGGGGGTGAAGTCTGCCATCTCTGATTGTGTTGTTATTGCTACAGGTGCAAATCTACAGGAAGCTCCCCCTGCGCCTCCTGTCCAGGCTGTGGGGTCACATCCACAAGGCACAGCTCCCTGTCTGGATGAGGGGGCCACTCCTCAGGTAACTCTCACCTGTTACAGATCAAACCCAAGATATATGGTATGGTATGGTATGGTATGGTATGGTATGGTATGGTATGGTATGGTATGGTATGGTATGGTATGGTATGGTATGGTATGGTATGATATGATATGATATGATATGATATGATATGATATGATATGATATGATATGATATGATATGATATGATATGATGTGATATATGAGATGAAGTCAATAAAGTCAAAGATGTAATGTTGTGAACTTCCACAAGGCACAGCTCCCAGTCTAGATGAGGGGTAACTTTCACCTGTCACAGTTTAAACCTTAGCCACAAGACATAATATGTGGTGAACATCCACAAGCCATAGGCACGTTACTCAGTGAGCAGTGGATCTTAAGTGGCAGATAGTTTATGGCGCCCCTGTCCCTCTTGAGGGATGGTTGTGAGGCCCCCGATTTTTGTGTTTGAAAAGTACAGCTTACTTTGCTTCAGATTCTTAGGATGTTTTCATAAGAATTATGATTTTGTTCCCTTGTAGGTTATATATCTGGTTGTTTGACTGTAATCTCCAAGAGGCGGCTATAGAGGACCTGACGCACTACAGCAATCTCAACGAGTTCTTCCGCCGGCAGCTCAAGCCCTCCGCCAGAACAATCGACCAGGAACACAGTGTGGTGAGAACAGACAAACGTTGTTTCATTGTGACACCATCCTTTGTACATTATCTCCTTACAGATCTTCCGTAAATGCTGGCTAATATAAGACGGTCACACAGCCATATGACATCTTTGATTCTTTGAGTATGGGACCAACTCAGTGGGAAGTTCCCTCAACACTGAAGACCTAAAAGGTAAAGTGTAAGAAAGCAAAAACATTGTGTAAGAAAGCAAACACATTTCTATTGAAAAGTCGTGTGGCAGTAGGACCATCTTGGCCTGCAGTCATCAGAAGATCTGTTTGGAGGTTGCCATTTGAAGCTAGGGCCAGCACAATAGTAGTACTACTACTAAGTAGTAAACCGGTAAACTCCAATAGACAGTAGTAGTGCTGTCTACTGTATTCTGCTGCTGCAGTGGTCTGTATATACTGTACATAGCGTCTGTCAGGACCAGTGGAGGATTAGTTCATCTGTTCATTGAGTTCACTTGAGCTTAACTGTTTACTCTGAATTTCACTTTTACTTTCAATCTGACTATTCAAGTAACTTCTTCCCAACACCCCCAGGTGAGCCCCGCGGATGGTACGGTCCTACACTTCGGCAAGGTGGAACACAACATGTTGGAGCAGGTGAAGGGGGTGACCTACTCCCTCCAGACATTCCTGGGGCGCACCAACAACAACTGGTGGCTGTCCAAGCAGACTCTGAACAACAGCAAACCTCCCGACGACGAGAACTATCAGCAGATGTTGCTGGAGAACCCTGAGGAAAACGAACTGTACCACTGTACGGTGTACCTGGCGCCAGGCGACTACCACAGGTTTCACTCTCCTGCAGAATGGGAGGTGCTGCACAGGAGGCACTTTCCTGGTCAGTACTAGTGGGAGGAAAACGTTCCGTTTTTGTGAAACGAAAAAATTGTAACCTGTACATTCGTCAAGAACAAGTGACCTCCTCTGTGTAAGAACCACCTGGCCATTGTGACCACCTTGTTTTTTTACAGAGCTCATCTATGTAACATTTTTACTCGAAATTCATTTTTGGGAACTGGTGCTCCTATAGCCTCAAAATTTAGGTGCACGCAAAAACATTTGGGAGCACAACATCAAATATTAAAAGAAAGTACAATGTCGTCAAAACCAAATTACAAACTTTACTGGCTCACCTCGAATCTTAAATTCTATCATTTGCCTACTTCAAAATTCGAAACAAGTGATACAACAGAGGTTTCATTACATTTCTGACACTTGATTCTCAAGAATTTGCCATATAAAGAACTTGGTGCCCAGCTCCAACTTTAGGTGCACAAAAGTGCATATCCACCCAGTATTTCCAGCCATGTGTTATGTTTGTAGGACTGAAACTAGTGAAAGGGTTGTGAAGCACTACGGATGAGGGGATGATTTCTGCCATGTCTGATTGCCTTATTTTCCCCCAGGTGAGTTGTTCTCGGTGAACCCTGGCCTGGTGAGGTGTATCCAGGGTCTGTTTAACTATAACGAGCGCGTGGTGATGTCGGGACGGTGGGACCAGGGGTTCTTCTCTATGTCAGCTGTAGGGGCGACCAACGTCGGCTCCATCAGGATGTACATGGACAGTGTGAGTAAAAAACTAGTGTTAACAGTACTCCACGTTACCATGCTGGTTATGTCTAAATGGAAAGTAAAGTTTATGACCCGCCTGTTCCTCTATTTATATGGTGTCATCATCAGGCCTGGTCATTTGCTATATTACCTCCGAATAAATCCACCGAGTGAGTGAAGGAAATAAGGTGATTTTATGATGAGGTGGTTATTGCAAATGACCAGGCCTTATGACACCACATACACCGAGAAATAGGCATGTCATCAACATTATCGTATGGCCTGTCCAAAATGACCCATATAAGAGATAAAAATTCCTGAAAACACATATGAATGTATATATACATTTAATACTATTAGTCTAATCATTTCTTCAAACTTTCCAGCCAATAACTTGTAACACTGTTGGGTAACATATCATCATGAAATATGTACAGAATTACTTTACTTACTTATATACAGATTTACTCACTTGAAATGTGTTCATTTTTTGTATCAGGAGTTGCACACCAACTTGCCAGGAAAGTGGAAAGGTGGTCTTTTCTACGACCGGGTTTTCTTCAACGAAACACAGGGAGCCGGGGTAGCCGTGAAGAAGGGGGAAATCTTCGGCGAGTTCAACCTCGGATCCTCCATTGTTATTATCTTTGAAGCCCCAAGGACATTCTCCTTCAAGGTCAAAGCCGGGCAGAAGATAAGATTTGGGGAGCCGCTAGGATGTTTTGCAGAAACGGACCAAACGAAAGTAGAGGACATTAAAGTTACAGAGATGCCAGAAGCAGTTGACAATGGCAAGCATAAAGAAGAATGACACCACTGTGCAATATCAATGTTTTCTTGATCTAGGGGAAGGAGGGGGTGATATACATGTAAGCGGGGGCAGGGTCAGTTGAAATATCCCAATAAGCTGCTTCACCGTTTGAACTGCGCATGTGCAAGGTCAAAGGTGAAGGGCCCTATCTTGTAAATGGTTCTTGTCAAGAAATGTTTTTTTCTTTATGTCTCAGGGACCTTCAACTTTGACATATGACCCTCAATACATCACACTGCACATGTGCAGTTAGAACCATGAAGAAGCTTATAGAAATATACTTCTCCAGCCAAAACTTTGTTTTAGAATGAACCTTTCATTAGACCTGTTTGTTTGCATAACCAATAAAACAGCTGTAGCACAGAGCTAAAAGAGCAACGTCAAAATGAACCAAAAACACAGAATTGTATCCTTCTCTAATCCATAACATTGGAGTAACCATTATTACTGTTTAATTTCTAATTGGTCCAAACCCGGTCCACTGAGTTTTTACTGGTCCAATTTTTTCAGACCAGTCCAGCAAAAAATTAGCCTGGGTGCCATCCGATTACTACTGATTTTTTCAGGGCAGCCAGTGTAGGAGCCCCGGTAGTAATTGAATGGCATCCAAGCTAGCAAGAAATACAGTTTTTTTGTAATGATACCATGTACAGGGATCCACCCTAGCACGTAGCATCTAACTGACATCGAGTCTTGTTCTTAGTCAAAACTACAATGGAAACCACTGTTTCATGCATGGGAGCTAATTTATTTAGTACAACATTTCTTCTAAAATCACAGATTGTATCAAAGTGTAAAAATGCATCATGAGATTTTAATACCTTCAATCCACTTTTTTCGTAAAAGAGTTGTGTCCAGAAACATTTTGAACAGTTTTGGACATACAGAATAAAAGAGTTATAATCAACTCTTAAAAAGATACACACATTTCAATACCTGCATATGATAAAAAAAGACTGGGGCAATGTTTGGCTTTTTTGTAAAGAAAAAGTACCTCAGGTAGAAATACAGACTTTTGACTACTACAGTACTGATTATATGGTACACTAAGCTTGAGCAGGTAAAACAACAGAAAAGTTGAATTATCAAAAACCACCATCACTCCAGAAATGTCAACATTTGTCATGCATTTCTTTGAATGTAAACGTTTTCTCATGTGAGCATTATATGACACAACAAGAGTTCTACGACCTCATACCTTCGTCAAATGATTTTGACCTTTATGACTGACGTATTAGGAGTGTTTTTCATCAATCATCAATCATACCAGTTGACCCTCTTCACCCAAATAACATAAGTTGTCCAAACCTCCTTGTTATGACTATGAGCTTAACAAAGAAGGTTATACTAACATTTATCATCAATTATGCAAATAAGCTCCCTCCTTATTAGCATAATTTGATTCCATGGTGTTCACATTCACACAACTTCCTAATGCCACAAGTATGAAATTGCCGTCATTTACTAGTATGGAATTATAGTAGTTTCTCATTGATTATGCTAATTAGGCCAACATTTGCATATTTCCTATCTATCAACATTCCTCTCTTCCTTAGTTACAAATGTCACATATTTGAATAGTCATATCATGGAACACAGCAGATTTTTAAAATTGCCTCATTAATCATGTGAGTTAGAATTTGATTTGCATAATTATCATCCAATCATACAAAGCATCACGTAAGCTATCTACATACCAAAAATCATGACCATCCATCAAGACCATCTCGAGTTATAGTTTTTCTCATTAATTATGTCAATGAGGTTCTCATTTGCAAAGCTGATATCTATTAATATTTCTCTCTTCCTCAGTTACATATGTCACATGTTTGAGAGTCCTATCTTTTGATGGATGTATAAACTTTCCTCATTAATCATGCAAATTAGATACTGATTTGCATAATAAGTATCTAATCATGTACATCAGCACTCAAGCTATGTACTTACAAAAATTTATGACCATCCACCAAGCCCTTCTTGAGTAATTCCCTTTCAAAGTCTGAAGCAAAACCTGCCCCTGCTATAGCCAACCCATACGTCTGCTTGGAGACTACCTTACCAATGCCAACAGCTGGCTGACAGCCAATTTGTGTAACTGACGTTTCCTGCCTCCAATATGACCCCTCAGGACCCTTGCCCCTATCCATGACGCCTTAAATTGGAATAACACAGCCAACACTACACATACTTCAGCATACAATGTAACACATTTTTACCCTTTTCTCGTTAATTATGCAAAACACTTCGCCCAAAATCTAATCATCTTGAGATGTCCCACATACACACCGACACACCAACTATGACAACAAACCATCCAGGCGTTCTCGACTTATTCTGTTCACTAACAGACACACAGACAAGCACCATCGAATAACCTTGTCGACGAAACCATTTCGTCGACGAAGGTAATTACAGCACAACCATTAGTGCTTCTTAATTTTTTGCTGACGTTTCCATAGTCAACCTGTACCTTCCTCAGGGTTTTTTGTAGCGCCACCTAGTGGCAAGAAGCAGAATTACAACCCAGACGGTACGTAAGTCTTGAAACTTTGACAGTGCTTTCTTCTCGCAGTTTTCATGATGTCTTCTCAACCAACACTGCAAATACATGTTTCCAATGTATTGCAGACTTGTTTCAACAGCAAATTTAAAAGATCTAGAAAACCTCGTTTTCTCTCGGCTTCTGCAAATTAAAAACCACTCCGAAAGTCAATGAATTTAGTTCACCAGGTGAACAACTGAAACCTTGGCAGTTAAGACCTTGGTTGTGTCCAAGAAAACTCCAGAATCCTACATGTATATGTTGCCTTCAATGCCGCATGTGTACATGTACATGTGTATTACTATGTATTCCTGTGTCAAAGAAATCTTGACTCAGAACTCTGAGTGTTTGTTGCCAAATTATATCAACTCATCATAGCTGTCTGACCAGGCATACTTCAACTTCTGTGTGGTAGAATTCTCATGATGTAATGTTTATACTGAGTAGCTCATCCAAGAAGTTAAGGTCTTCCATGAGAATGCAAACAAACACCATTCACCGATCTACCGACCCAGTGCAACAATAGTTGGTAATGTACATTTTCAATACATGTGTGCTGTAACAGTATAGCTACAACAGAACATATCAAAAGCATTTTGATACAGTCAAACCTGCGCTTCTAATAGTGACTATTTCTGCATAAGGACCCCCTGGCCTTTCCTGTCCCCTAGATTATTTTACCCTCTGACCAAAGCATTAAGAATTATGTCTATAGTGATCATTTTCTTCAAGTTTCTTGAGTGATCACTATTGACAGGTTTGACTGTACTCTGACATTGCCTTACAGTGTGTAACAGTGTTATGGAATTTTCTTGTACATTGAACTGTTCATGCGATTCGTTTGATGTTACAAGTTTTCATCAAGTTGCAGTCAGAAGTCCTATTTTTATAGCTCCTGTTCCTTTCCTCACTACATTTCCATAGCCTCCATAGCAGGCTCTACCGGGCATTTTTGGGGGGGTTACAATACACCTTTTGCAGCCAGCCCGTAACCATCTACGGGCTGGCTGATGGTAACGGGCTGGCTGCAAAAGGTGTATCATAAGCCCCCCAAAAATGCCTGGTAGAGCCTGCTATGGAGGCTAACATTTCCAGTGGTTTCTGTAGGGCATTGTGTAATTAGAGCTAGTTTGTCATTTTTCTCAGACAGCGCTGACAATAGTAAGGATCTGTATATATTAGATGAGTCACCTGTTACCACTGTGCACACAAAAATAAAAGCCAAAATATTTGATCTAACCAGTGTTGTGTTGATTATTCTAACATTCACTACTCGACTGAACCCAATCAAACATCAAATATCAAGCTACATACTACCCTAGAATCATGACCATAGTGTGTCCAGAACATGAGCAACATAAACGGAAAGTTCCACTGCAGTGCAATATTTATATGATTGATACTGAACTACATCAAATATAACACTACATCAAGGGTCTTAAGCTATACCGTTAAACCACAAACAAGCTAACGAAACATATACATATACGGTTCTTGGCAAATGTAAAAAGGGGAAATACAAGTCTGGTTAGAAAAATTTATTTCAGTAAAAATACATGATGTCTTCAGTAATATTGTTGATTGCAACATGTGATTAGTATTACAATGTATGATGAATAATACAAAAGTTAAACTATAAACTACAAATCTCGGTATGGTTACTATTTATATTCTGACTTAGCAACCATCCAACAACTGTCATTAGTAATTAAACTTGAATCTTTGAAATATTTCCCTAATTTGCATTTTAAAGTCTCTATGCTAATAGTATTCTAGCCTATAGTTATATGACAATGCTTAAAGCAAAACTCACTACCAACAAAATAACTTACCCTCATCAGACAGTATGAGGTTGGAAAGGTCTAGAACTTCTGGAATTCATGATTGGTTTTTTAAAACAACGTAAATACATGTCTTCATTGATTTGATTGTTAAACGGGTGTCTAACTGGACAACGCCCAACTGCGCAAGGCATTTGGAAAGTAGTGCAAGCCGACACCAAAGTCACTGTGGTACAATCTGTAGCCTGAAATTGGGAGTTTTTCTAAATCATTCACTAACGGCAAAATAGGCGCAAACTTAGTGTGAACGCAAGAAAAAATTGGCACAAATTGGCATCCTAGTAGTTGGCATAATTTCCTTGCACAATATGGTGGAGTTCACTGAGATACTCACTTTATTAGATATCAACATTGGCTATGTACTTCTGCTGCATAAACATCTTTTGGCACAGCACAGATTTTCATAAGTAGGTGCAATGATCAATGACAAATGTTAAGCAATGGGAGCACTCTTAATCTCCAAACAGATCTAGCTGTTGGAGCTGAACATCATGTTTTCTGTCTGACAAGGCTTCCCTGACAGCCACTACCCCAACATCTGCTTACAGTGGATATTAAAAAAAAAAGATTTTCGTGCCCCTCTGTGCTCCTATTAACAGTAGTTTGAAGATAGGGGACAGTGTGTCAAATCTTTCACGTCACGGTAGTCACGGACAGAGAAGCCTATCAATTTTGTACCCAAATATTTGCTTGGATATTAATTACTGTACTAAAAGAAGAAATATTCATGAGGATATAATTTCATGGTAGAAAATGCAGTGTATGCAGTGGTTTTAAGGTTGTGGTTGACACAAGAGGGAGGAGGGCAGAAAAACAGAACAAAAATATTCGCAGTGGTTTTAAGTTCGCAGTGACGAGGTTGCTAGGAAAACCGAGAACATTTAACTAGTAGCGCAAAAATTCCAACATTTGCAGTACTCCTGCTATCAATCATCGATGTAGGTACAATCAGCTCCGCAGCTGTATATTTATTATGTTTAGCCATACTTAGTATGGCTCAACATATTGTTTTTGTTCACGTTCTTCTCCTTCTTCTGCCAAATCTTCAAATTGATTCAACTCTGCCATTTTTTAATCAACCGACCTGAAATTTGGCATGGAGGTAAAGAAGGCAAATACCCTCATGCAATTTTTTCATTTTTTTTAAACAGGCCTGAAAATCATTTTTATGGAGGTTTTTTGGGACATTTTTAGGCAAAAATTACATTTTGGTCTCCTGTGGCCTGGTTTTACAAGCAAATGACCTGACATTCGGTACAAGGGCGCCTTGAACATGCCCCTAAAGGATTTCAATCACAATTCTGGTGTACATCACTTCAAAATGCTTCATTTTGGGGACTTTTGGACCCATTTCAGACCAAAAACAGGCCAAAAGTGGTATCCCCGTTCCATGTTCTATTTGCTGCTGGCCAAAGAATCCATGTTCTATCTAAGGATCCCCGCGTTCCATTTGCTACTGGCCAAAGAACACATGTTCTATTTAGGTTACCTGAGGTCATATTGCAGGAACCCACGCAAGACTTTGCAGTAAGAAGCTCTTGGGGTCTCGCAGAACTTGTAGAGAGAATTGTTTTGCACGGGTGATTTTGGAACAGTCAATTTATGCATCGGGAGGGAGATTGGCGAAGTATGATGCTCTCGCAAATATTGACTTTCTACATGCAGTTAATATTTTGATTTGCCCAGGTGTTATTTTGGGACAGCACACTTCTTGCATGGGGAGGAGTATGGCTAAACATGCTGTATTTGCTCAGGGGCAAATGGCGGCCTTTCTAGTTCTTTCAGTTTCTTTCATACAAAAAGGTGCAAATTTTCTTGTGCCTGTTCTTCTTTTATAATTATACGGTACAAGTTGTGGCAACACTACAGACTGTTCTGTTCTTTCAAATTCTCTTTAGCTGTCTCAAATCTCTCTAAAACAAATAACTGAGGACAACCAACAAAGCTAGACATTCTTAGATTGATTCTAAAAGTCCATTGTTGATGTAGGTACAGTTTGATGAGTTGCTGTTGTCTATACTATAGGTCCAACAGAGATCAACACTCGAAAAAGCCTAGCCCCAACAAGGGAGTGAAGGATTGTTTTTTGCTTGTCTGTGTGTGTGTGCGTTTCTGCCCTGCAATTGTCATATGTTCTGCCAGAGAAGTCTGCAACAACTTCTCTATGCTCCGCCAGAAGGGGTGGAGTTTGCCATCTCTGATAGTCGGATTGCTTTGTTGAAGATTCCAGGCTTTCAAAGTCCATCATTGCCACAGGTAGAACTGCATCGATCAGAATTGACTGTCCCGTTCACTGGTCCTTCTCTTTAGCTGCCTTGGAGGCTTCCAACCTCCGTAGCATGAACAGGCATCCCAGGACAATCAACAGAGCCAGCTCCTGGGCGTACATGTACACCGGGTCGCCTAGCGTAACGTGCGTAAACACTCCTCCGAACATGACACCAAACAGGGTCACGTTGGCGAGAGTTCCGAGTGTTCCGCCGAACAGAATTAGCATCGGGGCGGCGATGAGTTCCGTCCAGGCGACGAACTGGCGGTAGAGATCGGGAGGGGGTCGGAATCCGGTCAGGTCTGCCAGCGGGAAGACTGGAGAGTACCGACCAAACCGCATGACCTGGTCAACAACAAAGCACAATGAAAATGTTAGTGTGAGATCATGCCCAGGGTAACCGGTGCAATGGCCAAAAGGGTGTTCACTAAATGCATTCGGTAGGTCGTGAGTTCGATCCCCTGCCGAGTCATACCAAAGACTTTAAAAATGGTACATACTCTTAAGTAGCCGGCTCGAAATTGTAAGTGGGCGGCGAAAATAGCCGGCTGTCGGTTACTTTTGACAAGGCTGCATACTACTTCCTCTGCTTAGACTTATCATTTGAGAAAGAGTATGGCAGTTGAACACACTGGACTGTAGCGACCCCACAAAGTTGTGTGGCCCATGGCCAAATAGGCTGCTAGTGAAAGGGAGATGGGCAACAAAATCGTAATGCCTAAATTCTGTTGTTTACCACATCCATATTGCAGATTTCTTTAAAATACTTTGAATCGACAGTGAATAGTGCAACTGTATAGAAAATATTCAAGCAGACGTAAGGAGGGGAAAGTCTTGTAATTGAACTAATTCTGCTGTATTTTTGAATTCGAAGTGGAAGTCTTTCTCCTAGAGATTTTCTAGAAGATGATTTGACAACAACAACAAAAAAGATTTTTATAAAGTGACGCAGTTAAAGATTTAGCAAGAAACAGGGTAAAGGTTATGATATATCTTCCTCCTCACATCTGCTTGGAGATGCGTGTCATGTGTTTTTAATCATTTTAGGCACCATGCGGTCAGATCTTGTTTCTTTGTGTTTACAGGCACAATTTGTTTCATTGCATAGATTTCCCGAAGTCAATGATAGCAAAACAAAATCACGAAACAAAGAAGAGCAACCAAATATTTGTGGAATGTGCGAACGAACGCTGAAAAATGTGTCTTTTTTTACCGCAGGGTCTACAAATGATTATCTAAAAAATCTGGCGCAAAAGAGGCGTTAAACTGTCAATACCGTTGTATTCTGATAATCTTCAGCAACCTCATTCATTAGAATCCACTTTAAAATCTTGAGAAACGTAGCCAAAAATCTGTCAAATTATTATGTCTCCCGTAACTTGCACGGAAACCCCCGAAACCAAAAACCGAGCGAGTACAAAGAAAATCTGGAGATTCAAGTCACTCTATGTGTGGCTTTAAGCGAAACCGGGAACCCAAACTTTGCAAACTTACGAAGTCCTGGTAGATTTCCTCGTTCACTTCGGGAAATAACTTCACAGCGCCCTTAAAGACGAACAAAACGCCCAGAGTCACCGAAGCTATCGTCACAGCGATCTTTCCAAACGCCATTTTGAAAAGAGCGGTCTACAAAGGGAATGTTACGCAACAGCGCGCCTAGCGATTTGATTCAAAACTGCAGCATAACCTGACAAGCCAACATATTCTTCAAGCAGATGTGGCGAGGAAATGGATTAATGAGTAGAGTAGAGTAGATCCTTTCGGCCAGGTAGGAAGGTCATATTCCAATTTAGGCCGCTCATCCCTTTACTGGATCGTGATTCCAGGCTTAATGAATAATAATAAATTCATGACATATATCTGGCAAATATTTCACTCTGTTTAGCCATATCAAACCACCCTAAGGGACATGGACCATGTACTAACTTCTATGTTTGTAATATGTGCTTTTGTAATACACTGAAACTCTATGTTACAACATATGTTTTGCTAGGTGTTCTGTTATGTCTGACCCTCACTCTCTTCTGTCATGGCCACAATGAAAAGCGGCCAGCAGGCTGATTTTAGTTTCTCATGAATAAACATTAAGACTCAAGCAAGTAACGTGACCGTGCAGGTTTTAACAGTAAATTTAAAGGACAGATTTGAATACTTTTTTGTTGTCTTCTCCAAATCTATGTTTATTTGGTCTATACAAATATATGATTAAGACAGACAATAATGAAGCAACACATTGTTTTCTTCAAAATATTTAATAAATGTACTAGCATTTCTTAAATGACTGAAGTACCAAAGAGTATAATCTCATTTTTAAATCTCACTAGTTGGGTGTTAGATATATTACAGTAGATGTATTACAGTACTACTACATTAGATGTAGATTACTAATGTCAGTAGTTAAGTACTATCATTGCAGTATTACATTAGATGGCATGGCAAACTTAGATACATTGTTTATTACAGTATTACATTATAGATGTATTACAGTAGTACTCCTGATAGTGATATTTGTAATCATTAAGACAACATTCTTGCCAGAGGCAAAAACCAATTAAATACACCAAGGATGTTTCATCCCCCGGAATATATATGTTAGAATTACATGTCCAAGAAAGACAGCGGATCCTTCTGAAGCATCTGTTTCAAAATTTTATCCAGTCGCTTGATTAACTGTCATTTGGCGTTTGTTATAAAATGTCTAACCTTCATCAACATAAGGAAGAGCAATAATAGCATGTGATTTCCCCAAATGGTCTGATATACAAATACAAGCATGTTGCATACATTATTTGGTGGTCCCTAGTGTGCAGCTTTGCTGGGTCAATATTACTTTTATACATTTGGCACCACTACACCAAGAGAGCACTAGACAAACACATATCCAGTGCACTTCCTATACTGTAAATACATATAAGTATAAGTTGTGGTGGTTTAGTTTTCAATTTTCGCGGTAAACCACCTTGTTTCAACCGTGAACACTCCATTTTCTCCCTATTGCGAAATAAAATCAAGGCAAACTTTAAAAGCATCTGCAGTATCATACTGGTATTGCTTTTCAGGGCATTGTACTTGTTGATTTGTTCAAAATGTCAACTGTAAGTTTTTAGCTCCGGAAGATGACTTTGAAGGCTTTCACACAGCATGTCAGAGATCATGCAGTGTGGCTGATGAATTGGCATGAGTTTTGGCAGCATGTTACTGTATTTACATCATTTGGTTCAGGTGACAGAGGATGAATGTCAAGTAAGTTGAGTATTAAAGTCAAGGCTACACATGCTTTGAAGAGTGTGTGATTTTGAAGGCTTTCAGCCTGCAAAAACTTTTAGATCATGCAGTGCTGTCAGCATATATTATGAGTCTAAATGCTGAATTCTAACTGATGTAGTATATCAACATCCTTTGGCTGATTCACTGGGCCTTCTCTTTGGAGGGCTCCCCCTGGCACCTGAGGAAATAAACGCACCCCAGCATCGCTCCCAGCACCATCGGTACAATGAAGGGCTCCGCGAGGACGAAGTGAGTGTAGCACGCCCCGCACATGATGACGAACAGGATTGCGTTGCAGAGCGTTTTCAGCTCGGCGGGAAAGAGGATGATGCCGGGGCCAGTGACGAGCTCCAAGCTTCCGACCACCTGGCGATACAGCTCCGGGGAGGGTCGGAATCCTGTGACGTCCGCCAGCGGAAAGATCGAAGAATATGTGGCAAATTTGGTGACCTGTAGAGAGAAACACAGAAACACAGAAGTTTATAGTGCTCAATAAGACAATGGTTAGTGTACTGCCATTTCTATGATTAGTTGTATGAGACCATCTTTGAGGGTCTGCATGGGGGAATCCTGGCAATGCATAACAGTGAATTTCAGACGGCTGGCAACTTGAGCTATCTGGCAAAACTAAGTTGCAGACACCAACATAACCGGATGATGGCTTGTGACTTTCCAAATATGAATAATTTGCTGATTTACTTTAACAATGAATTCAGGGTAACAAATAACATGCTATATGCTTGAAATAATTTAACGTTTTTAATTTAACAATATTTAAACACTGGCACTGCATTTAAGACGGGCGGGCTGGCTTAGTTAACGGTGACTTGAAATAGCTCACCTCATGGGAAAAAGGCATGCAGACCCTCATGTCATAAAAAACATCTCTAAAACGTTACATTCACCAGGCGATTGTTGAAATAAAGAATGTCCATAAAAGATTTCTAGTGTTTTGCGTTAGATTTTCTAAATACCCAGAATACACGGAAGAACATCTTTAATTCAAGTAGTTTTCATCTGTTGAAGTCCACCAAATTGTACATATTCCCACTGCTAAGCAAGAACTTGACAATTACTGAATCTACATCTGTGAATAACAGGTTTTGGTCAGACTGAAATCGCTGAAATCAAAGTCACCCCACTCAAAATCGTCATCTCCCGGTCGAGCCATCTTGAAAAAATGACCGTGAACAAAGACCCACGCCAGCGCGCGTAATGCAAATTGGGGGCAATTAGCACCTTGACGCGAAGTTGTTACTTCACGCCTGAAACGCACTCTCCTGAAAGAAGGCAAATTGCGTCCGTTCTCCTTGTATATTTAACCTCCTTGGTCAGACAGTGCAAGGTTGAAGTGGGAGGGGGGCGGGGCCCCAAAATATGCAGACAACTTTAAACCTCACGAAGGGATTTGAAAGGAGAGTAGATATAATATTAATAGCGTAACTGACCATTTCCTGATGAAATTCTGGATTCACTGCCGGGAAAAGCTTGACAGCGCCGGAAAAGGCGAATACAAGGCCCACAAGCACGGAGAGAACGGTCGCAACTATCCCGCCCACAGACGCCATGATTCAGGAAGTTCAGGTTTGACTCGCCCGTGCAGCAGTGACATCTAGCGAGATTCATCTGAAGTGTCATCTCGGATCATGCAGCAGCGACGTCCAGCGATTGTATTCTCCAAGCAGAGGTTTTGGTCGGGGGGTAGTAGAGGCCGGGGTTTTTTAACATTGCCAATGTTAAAAAACCCCGGCCTCTACTACCCCCCGACCAAAACCTCTGCTTGGAGAATACAGCGATTGTTCTTAACTAGCCTGAGTGTCAGCCTTTTTAGCTTCCGTACGCTACCCAAGCTCCGCTCGCCGGCAGCGGAGCTTGGGTAGCGCAGCGGAGCTAGGGTAGCGGACGGAAGCTAGAAAGGCTGGCACTCAGGCTAGTTCTTAAGAGTCATTGCACGAGAAAACCAGGCAAAACCAGGCAGAGGTGGGAAGATGGGGGTCGGCCAAATCGGCTCATACTTTGTATGTGTGATAGCCTGATAGGTATGTTGAACTATCAACAGCCATATAATTAAAACCCTCCAGCTATTTTACGTTATGGAGTTCTGGGACCCCCCTCCCAGACCCTCGAAAATCCAACAATTTAAGGCTGACTAGAAAGACCGTCATTTGCCCCTGAGCAAATACAGCATGTTTAGCCATACTCCTCCCCATGCAAGAAGTGGGCTGTGCCAAAATAATTTATTTTTTAATATCAGGTGTATTTGCAGCCAGTGCCACAGGCAGGTACCCAATGTGTAGGGTAATGAGGCTGTTTAACGTGTTCGAGGCACCTCCTCGAGCACGGGACCCCCGTTTTACGTCCCTCCCGGAAGACGATTTCGTGGAAAGGGCAAATCGAAATATTAACTGCATGTAGAAAGGCAACATTTGCGAGAGCATCATACTTCGCCAATCTCCCTCCCGATGCATAAATTGACTGTTCCAAAATCACCCGTGCAAAAAAATTCTCTCTACAAGTTCTGCGAGACCCCAAGAGCTTCTTACTGCAAAGTCTTGCGTGTGTTCCTGCAATATGACCTCAGGTGACCTAAATAGAACACGCGTTCTTTGGCCAGTGGCAAATGGAACGCGGGGATCCTTAGATAGAACATGGATTCCTTGACTAGCAGCAAATAGAACATGGAACGGGGATACCACTTTTGGCCTGTTTTTGGTCTGAAAATGGGCCCAAAAGTCCCCAAAATGAAGCATTCTGAAGTGATGTACACCAGAATTGTGATTGAAGTCCTGTAGGGACATGTTCAAGGCACCCTTGTACCGAATTTCAGGTCACTTGCTTGCAATACCAGGGCACAGGAGCCCAAAATATAAAAATTGTCTAAAAATGCCCCAAAAAACCTCCATAAAAATTATTTTAATGCCTGTCTCAACAAAATTTAAAAATCACCTAAGAGTATTTGCCATCTTTACCTACATGCCAAATTTCAGGCCGTTTGGCCCAAAAATGACGGAGTAGATTCCATTTGAAGATATGGCAGAAGAAGGAGAAGAAGAAGAACGTGAACAAAAACAATATGTTGAGCCATACTAGGTATGGCTAAACATAAAAATTACTGAAATTGCAATGGCTACCCTGGTAATTCTGATAAAGATACAAACATAAGTTACGTATAGAATGGGTTCCCTAGTTTTACCTACCAAAAGTTGAAGGTAAGGCATTGAACCAATGAAAACAGAATTTTCATCTCTTTGAATTTTAGTAATTTTTAAGGGGAATTATCTGCCCTGGGCAGTGGCTTTGGAGAATGGTTTTACTGTTGCTGGAGAGAGGAACATCTACTGATTCAAAAAAAAGCGTCGTAAATTTGGGACACTCATAACGCGAGCCATGAATGGGGGCTCTTTATGGGGATTTTTCGGGTTTGGGGCTATAATAAATCAGGTAATGACATCTCACTGAGGGGTAGGTTACGGCACTTTTTTCTTTTGCTGGGTGAAAACCATGCATTATTATCATTAAGTGCTGAAATGAATGTAAAATGTTGTTTTACCCCTTTTACAGTTGCTTTTAAGACGTTGATTAGTAAGTTACTTACTAAATAATAATGTGCAATCATGGAATGCTCAATAGTGAAAGGCTATGTATGGGGGTTATCAGGACTCCGCATATGTGATATGACTAGTACACGCAGGCACATGGGTGCAGAGCTACATGTACTTCATATGGAAAATCAAGAAACAAGGCAGATACCGTAACAAATTTCCAGAAGCAGTTTTCAGCTCAATATATATGCATAATTGTCATAGCATGCTAAAACGAATTAGAAATGTTTATTTGGGCTGTACATGGGGATATACGGATACTTGAAATGCGAATTAAGCTTGTTATACACATTTTACCGTTGCTCTTTAAGACTTCAATAAGTACGTTTCTCACTAAATGATCGAAATGGTACATAATAAAAAAAAGGCTGTGCATGGGCTCCACATTATACCCACGCCGGTGCACATGGGTGCAGAGCTACATGTACTTTATATGGACAATCAAGAAACTAGACTGTAACACATATCAAGAAAATGAGACGATTTTAGCTAAATATCAGTTCTGATGGTCAATCAGGATCAGTGCAGGTATCATAATGAATTAAGCAAACTGCAGCAGGCAGATTAAAATTTTGATGCTATCTACAAAATGCATGCAATTCTGAAAACCATACCATAGGTCCATAGAAACAGACATACGCGTGGGACAGATAAATATAATTATGAAGAAATTGAAGTCCAACATCATGTATATCAACGTGTTCTGCACTGACTCTCAAGAAGGTGATTTCGGAGGATGTAGGTCTACAGGATAATGATCTTTATTCTGTCGTGCTTGCCAGAGACTTGTAAAGAAACTTGTGTCACCTCACAATTAAAGGATGAAAGTAATAATACAAAAATTTCAACTATTACAATCACATATCCTTTGATTCCTTGTGAGAAATGAACATCTGCAAACGTGCCAAATGTAAAGGGCTGAAATCTTTGAAGCTGACAGGACTGATGATGACGCATCAAGTTTCCACTTGCCACTTTCCAGAACACGGCCAGTATTTGGGAAAGTCTCTTACATCTGCCCAGTGGCGACCTTTTTTCGCACCTGCACATGATTTGGGTTGATGATTATCTGTTCTGGGCGTTTGTCTGTTTCTATAGACTTTTCTATGTTATGAACCATTGACTTGTAATGCACTATTATCTGTATTACGGCAATAATACATACAAAGAATTTCAGTGATGCCCTTAACGTTTTTCAACATTTGAGATTTCAATTCTCATAAGATAATTACAAACTCTAACCACCTATGGTAAATGTATGTTTTGGTGCCTTTTTAATTAAATGCTGTTAGTTTTTATATTGTATTGGTCAAACAATATTCAAAACTTTTGCAGCCGTAGCATAGCACATATTAAATACTTAGCTCCCAAGTACCTGGCTGTCCCGCTAACCAATAGCCAGGTACCATGTATTGTGGATTGTATCATATCAGATTTTGTAAATCTGTAAAAGAGATTGAAATTACTAGCTACAGTCATTGGCTGAGTTCTTCGAGAATGCTTGATACCGTATACCAAAATTAAATATTGAATGTTCTTTAAAATGGAGCAATTGCAACTGCAATGTACAATCTGTCGATTTCAGTATGATACCTGTACTGACCCGAAATTATAAGTGTATATATTCAGCCGAAAACTGTTTCTTGACATTCGTTATTAATAGTGACTGCCTTGTTTCTTGACTATCCATATAAAGTACATGTAGCTCTGCACCGTTGATGTACCTGCGTGTACTAGTGATATCACATATGCGGAGTCCTGATAACCCCCATACATAGCCTTTTCACTATTGAGCACTTCATAATTGCACATTCTTATTTAGTTAGTAACTTACTAATTAACGTCTTAGAAAGCAACTGTAAAAGGGGTAAAACAAGCTTAATTCACGTTTTAAGTATCCTTATATCCCCCATGTAGAGCCCAAATCAACATTTTACATTCATTTCAGCACTTAATGATAATAATGCATGGTTTTCACCCAGCAAAAGAAAAAAGTGCCGTAACCTACCCCTCAGTGAGATGTCATTACCTGATTTATTATAGCCCCAAACCCGAAAAATCCCCATAAAGACCCCCCATTCACGGCTCGCGTTATGAGTGTCCCAAATTTACGACGCTTGTTTTTGAATCAGTAGATGTTCTTCTCTCCAGCAACAGTAAAACCATTCTCCAAAGCCACTGCCCAGGGCAGATAATTCCCCTTAAAAATGACTAAAATTCAAAGAGATGAAAATTCTGTTTTCATTGGTTCTGGTAACCCCCTAGTACACCCTCTCGAGTTCAATGCTTCACCTTCAACTTTTGGTAGGTAAAACTAAGGAACCCATTCTATACGAAAATACAAAACTTATGTTTGTATCTTTATCAGAATTACCAGGGTAGCCATTGCAATTTCAGTAATTTTCAGCCTTAAATTGTTGGATTTTCGAGGGTCTGGGAGGGGGGGTCCCAGATCTCCATAACGAGAAATAGCTGGAGGGTTTTGATTATATGGTTGTTGATAGTTCAACATACCTATCACACATACAAAGTATGAGCCGATTTGGCCGACCCCCATCTTCCCACCTCTGCCTGGTTTTCTCATGCAATGGCTCTTAACATCTCACTCAAAGTAATCACAGGCTCTGTACTCGTGGTTTGTACGCGATTAAAAAGTAGAAAACCATTAGCAAAACAGTAACGTTACAGACTGTTAGAAACACGGTCAGATTCATTAGTCTAACTCTTACCCAAAGATTCGAGGTTATAGGAGGCTGCAGTTAGTACAGTAAGACATGATTCTCTAGATGCTAAGATAGCCTCCAACAGAAACGTTTAGCTGGTAGCCAAAACACAACACACCGTTCGTTACCCGGCCACAGATCTCCAATTATCCTCGATCAATCTGTGCACGGAACATCATAAAGCACGCTGGATTAAATGGCAACCACAAATGTCTATGTGTATGGACAAAACTTTCCTCCGGGAATTCCCTGTCTTTAGCTGAAGTTGTGCAGAAACGTAGTGATGCAGCCCGGGATTAATTCTAAGCCATTCTTTCGGCAGTACCCATTTTTCCCCCTTAAGTTCTGTGCACGAAAGCGACAATTTCAGCCGTGATGATATGTGCTACAGTTCACTCCAGCCTTCCTATTTGCTCCGTAACTGGGGACTTCGTCAGAGGACTGTCCCTGTTTTTGGCCCAGCGACTTCAGGAAAAGGAGGACGTGAGTGCGTTTGATTTCCTTGGGGCTAAGACACTAAGACATTCAGACATAATTTTGTAACCGTTCTTTGATCTGTGCTGTTATCCCGAGGATAGGCTAGGAAGTTCAAACCTCGAGTGACCAGACCAAAATACATTGTGTAATTAGAGTGCAGTTTGTCAGTTAACGTTAATTTGTATTTTTTTTTTACTCCGCGTAGACTAGCTACTGACGTTATAACATGGTGGCTATTCAAAGTATGTAAAATATTTTCGTCAAACATCTTTGAAAATGTTCTCTCTTGTCTATACATAGCTTTCTGTTTTGTCACAAATTCTATTCAACCATAGGCATCCTTACAGAATCGATGGACATATTTCCTCAGTGTCTCAGTGTATAACAAGAGTCTTAGGACCCAAAATCTCCATGAAACGTTGTTTTTCTATTAAACCAGTTCCCCCCATTCTATATCGCTCAATGGTATGACCCACACTGTAAGGGGAGAAGTCTGACCTACTTTCGCTATAAATAGCTACTGACAGGTGGGGTGCCACATGATAACACTGCAGATATAGATTTTCCTCATTACTTATGCAAATTAAGTCCAATTTGCATAATCTGCACTTCATTGTATACATCTCTGCTTAAGCTACCTGCATAGTAAATAACATGAAAATCTGTCGCTCCTTTCTTCAGTTATTCTCCTTTGAAGATTTTGACAAATACGCCATTACAGTTCCAGTGACACATACCAGGGGGCCCAAAATCACCCTTGACCTTTCTCCTCCCGACACCTACCCACATACCAAATATCATTACAATTCATCTACACGTTCTATAGTTATGCTGATTTTAAGCATCCGGTGACACATACATACACACACGGTGACACAAACATACACACACGCGCACACACACGCAAACACACTAACTTTGCATGATTTGCACTTCAGTGTGTACATCTCTGTCCAACCTACCTGCGTACCAAATAACATGGAAATCTGTTGTTCCTTTCTTCAGTTATACCCCTTTAGAACATTTTTACAAATAGGCCATTGTAGTTCCAGGGACACAAACCAGGGGACCCAAAATCGACCTTGACCATTCTCCTCCCAGCGCATACCCACATACCAAATATCATTACAATCCATCTACACGTTATACAGTTATGCTGACTTTAAGCATCCAGCGACACACATGCAAACGATTTACCTCCTTACTTATGCAAATTTGGTCTCATTTGCATAGTTTGTACTTAAGTGTGTACATCTTGGTCTAACCTACCTGTGTACCAAATAACATGACGATCTGTCGATCCTCTCTTCAGTTCTTCTACATTGAAGATTTTTAAAAATACACCATTGCAGTTCCAATCACAAATGCCAGGGGGCCCAAAATCGACCTTGACCTTCCTCCTCTTAACACCCACCCACATACCAAAAATCATTACAATCCATGTACAGGTTCTACAGTTATGGTGACTTTAAGCATCCGGTGACACATACATACACACAAACACCAAACGCAAGCAAAACAGTATATCCATGAAAAAGCCTTTTTTCATGGAGATAATGAGTTGGACTGCTACCTGACGCATCCAACCGTTCTACTTGTGATAATTCAAAATAGTCATGATTAGCCTCCTTTCGACTCAATGGTTAGCCTATAGAAGAAGAAAACAAATCGTCAAACCGATTAGAACACGCGTAACTGGGCGGAATAAAAACAAAATTTAACAGTGGGAGGGAATACAGGTTGTCGCACAGCCGCACACAAAGACGTGGGAGACGAGTTGTCTAAGTCTACAGAAACTCGGCTTTTCTGTTTGAAGCGTCACCAGGAAGAGTTGTTTCCAACTCCGGGATCCCAACCATACAACATCTCCAGAAGGAAACTCTCACAGAGCTTCTAGAGCGTTAAAGGAAGTCCCGGAAAGTACGTACGCAGATATTAGCTTCGAAGTCGACCCAGTTTATCGAGTTCCAGTAAAGATGCCGCTGTGTGTTCTGAACACCAACCTTGCTGGAGACGCCATAGCATCAGACGTGGAGGGAAAAGTTACGACTTTCTTGGCGGAACAACTAGCAAAACCACCAGAGGCAGGTTATGTCTTAAATATAGCTATACTTACAAGTAGAAAGTCATGAGGAGTTACTCTGTTCGAGTAGTTTTTTCCGTGTTATTCGAACAGCTGGCGTTGAATTATCAGCAACTGGTGTTTTCAATGGAGCAAACGTTGACAGCAGAAGTGAGGTTGCAAAACAGCGTTGTGGTGAGTAAGTGGGGACCCTTTTCGCTATCGTGTAATCCGTCACTTTTTCACCAGTCTCCACCAAATTCTTTTACTTAAAAAAGTAGAAGTTGGCTTAATGGGCGTGTAATAATTTCCCAGGAGTTTAAGCTTGCCATCTTTTTTTTGTGGCAACCACCGTGATTGTTACTCTATTTGCCTCTGACCACGCGGCCGTTAAGAGATCTGTCACATTTTTGGACGCTCAATGGTCTCTCTTCTGTTGTAAAAAAAAAGTGGATAAAGGTCGTCCCATAGCCTTTTTGAGGCTATGTAGCTATAGGGGCAGTGGGTTGTTATCCACTGTGTATAGAGCATGGTTTTGGAAGGCGGAGCCCATGCCTCTCCTCCCACCGCTTTTTACTTCCCCAATTGCAACCGAAGACAGGTACCCGTTTTGCTGTAATGAGGTGTTAAGTGCCTGTCCCAAGGACGTCACAGCGTCTATCCTGGAATGGAACCCGTGACCTCTTGTGTCCACTACCCTCGTTACTGGGACACTCGGCGCTACCGTGGTATCCCCGCGTAATGGCGGACATATTTACATCTAAGAGCCCTAGCTAGCCGGCCTGTCACACTTGTGCGTATATTGGGCGCGCGTGAGTTGCGCATTAACATTCGGTTTAAGTAACTTTTGCGGGGAGAAAGATGTTTTCTACTTTGACCCAGCGTTGAGCAGTCTAGTGATCGAACCTACGAAATCACTTATTCGGCTGCAAACTTAAACTAACCTAAAAACATGTTGATACGCAACTCATGCTGGCTTTTATATACGCACAAGTGTGACAGGGGCTTAACGTGTGTTGTACTCCTTCCTCCAGCGTGTGATGGTGTTCGTGCGTGCGGGCCAGAGAGCCATCATGGGCGGCACGGCTCGCCCCTTCGTCCTGTGCGAGGTCTCGGCCGTCGGCTCCTTCGCCAAGGAGGACCACAAGAGATGCCACGGAGAAGCCTTAAAGAAGTTCCTGTCGGACCACCTGAACGTCCGAGAGGAAAGGTGAGTCGTCGCAAGACCAGACAGCGTGAAAGTTGCTTCGCCACTTCCGTGTATCTGTTTGCGTTTGTAGTTGTTTCAATACGCTGTCAGTAGTTTGGCATGAATTGAGTGGGATGATGACCGTAGTGGTTAGCCTGGATATCAGACCCCTCGCGCTAGACGATAACCCCTTTTGGCTGGGGGAGGCCACATCATACGCGGTATAGTGTTGGCACCTCTAATATCTATCGCGCTTTGATCGAGCGCGAGAGATAATTAGGGACCGTATGCTAACTGTGGTGGCGGGGCAAGTTGCTTCCCCGGCCGAAGGATTAGCGACTGTAGCGCGGTGATCTGGTACCCAGGCTACCTACCGATCAGACCTACCAGAGTGGCAGAAAGTGCCATTCAGAGGTGGTAGATTTTGGTGTTTTCTTTTTGAATACTTACCTAACATGTTCCCATCAATTGTGTTCCAGAGTCGCCATTCTGTTGAAGAATCTTGACCGCTTGGACGTCTACTAGGAACACTTCTCGGAACCTAACGTTACAAGATGTAATCCTAATTTTCAGACCACCAGTACCGTGACACTAGCCGTTATGACATTCCCTCGTACATGTACATGTACACCAGTTTTTAAAGATGCTTGTATCTAGTCTTTACCGACTGTGGATATGCTGTCTATGGGAAGAGTTAGGCCATGTTGATTTGATTATATGGATGACATCATCCAGGGACCCCAAAACTGATGCGAGCGTGCGAGCAAAAAAGTTTGGCAAAAAAGTTGCCTTCATTCTAAATCTATGCGGTCAGGAAGGATAAACAAAACGGAACACATGTATGGTATAACGAAATATAGGTTGTTCATTTTTGTTTTTTCAAAACTTTTTTGACTTTGAAACCAAATTTGGCATTCTACGTCATCAGCATCCGTTTTCCGAGATAAATATTTTTTTGCAATTCACAGCATGTATTTTCAGTTCGCAGCTGCTTTTTACGATTTACAGTATGGCCGAAAACTTGGGGGGGGGGGGGGGGTGAACGGACGAAAATCAATGCACGCGCGGATGTAATCCATATAAGCAAATCGACATTGCCTTTTGCAAAGCAAAATGATACCTTTGCCACAGACTGACTCTCCTAGCTGACGACTTTTTCTCACCATTTTTGCTGAATTCTATCTAGCTACTATCTAGGAATGCCTGTCGAAGGCTAGCGTGTATCTTCAGGTCAACAAGTTATACAAACCAAGAATTTAATTCAAGTACATATGAACGCTATGTCACTAATGATAAGAAGCATATAAAAAAAACATTGTCAATGTCTTGCGGTGTGGTTCTTGTCGTCAAATAAAAAGAATAAAATGAGAGTTTGAAGATCTCGTACCTCAGTGAAATATCTATAGTTTCTCGTATGTCTTATTGTTTAATCGTAGTTCATTGGTTATAATAGTAGTGGTCGACGTCTATATTGTCCGTTCTAACAGCCCACTTTAAGCGCCCCATAATTGACATCAGGTATTCTCATTCAGAGATAAGCAAATTGACTATAAAAACTAGTATGTGTGACGTCGTTTCAAATTGAATAAAATGCCCTTTCAACTAGTGGTTGAGCCAGTAATTTTAATCTGTATGTCAGGCATAAGGGGTTAGGATTCAAGCAGTGTATTCAAGCTGTTTGGGTAGGGGTAGGGGGTAATCACAACTAATAGAGTCTTGATTTGGCCTCTTCTGGAGTTGTTCAGTGTCACTGATGATGGGGCCAACATGGATTGTACAGTAACAAGAAACTACTTTGCAAACGAAAGCTTACTATAAGCTCGTAAGCTGAATATAATGTTAGAATGTGTTTCAAATAGTTTCTACATAATACACGTTTACGAAGACTAAATTAGATTCCATTGTGACTGCTTGCAGCAAGCAGATATGTCAAGTTGATGTATTCAATTTGGTGTCCTACAAGTCCGTAAGGGCTGGGCGACTTTATAAAGTCGCAGGACACGAAAATCAACTTCATTCATTCATTCATTCATTCATTCATTCATTCATTCATTCATTCATTCATTCATTCATTCATATAACTTATATCATAACATAACAAAATAGTAGAGTGACACGTGACAGCAGCAGCATGTCGATGAATAAGCTTAATCAATATAAGAGATATTATATCCGTTGAGCGATTTTAGGGAATTAATCTCAAATATGAAATTGAACCCAATGACTCATGTGACTGTCAGGTCTCAATTTTCTCAGAATAATGTAAAATGACGTCATGTTGAGGTCAAACCACAGAAATGTGTGTTTTATAGCAATTCTGCATCTGAACTTTCGTCACTTGAACTCGGAACTCACAATAATCATTTACTCAGTCCTGATCAGTCCTAAATATCACATCAAGTCGGGGACCCTAAATAAGGCTTCAAGGCCAAATCTCCGTCTATCCTGGCCGGGACAGTCACACCGTAAAGACACTGTCAATCACAGTTCTGGAAGACAGACAAAAAGAAAATCGGACAAAATAGAAAGCTCGATATAAAAGCTCCAAAAGACCATTGTCAACACACAAAAAAAACGGAGCCTAACCTCTGCTTGAAGAATTCCATACACCGACACACCCCTCCCACCTGTCACTGTGGACTCTACCATTCCAACATGGCGGTCCATATATTTACCGAAATACATTTCCGAAATACCGAAATACACATGAAGATGACAGAAATCTACCGAAACACTGTATGATTTGATGAAATAACATCACATATTGCTATGTGCCGGCATAAGATAATATATTATAGCCCTGGCGACAAAAAAATGACAGAAAACACTTCGCGATCCCAGACAGAGGATAACTGTTAACGTTACCACTAAAAACAAACATCATGGCGCAAAATTGGTAACAAAGATGACGAGGCGGTCGGCCGGGATCGCGATGTATTTATGTATTTTTCTTGTCATCAGGGCCATGAATATATTATTTTCTGCCATCTTCATGTGTATTTCGGTATTTCGGACGTGTATTTCGTGTATTTCGTGTACTTCCGTGTATTTTGGTTATTACACGGACCCCCAACATGGCGCCCGCCGGAGTGAACAACATGCGATGGGACCTCAGCGCAGAAGACATTCTCTCCCTCACGGACAGTCTCATAGCCGAGACCAAGGCGGTCTATGACGCAGTGGGAGCTCTCAAACCGGAGGATGTCACTTTCGAGAACTCTCTTAAGGTGAGGAATTTAATATCTCATGTACAACATGGCCGCGGAAGTTACCGAGCTAGCCCCCCTCCCATTGTAAAAATCCTAAGCCATATGTTTAGTATTTTTGCCTGGCGTTTGGAAATTGCAAACGTAACATTTCAAGCTACCTTAAATTTACAATTGCTAATGTCTTATAGTCTTGTATAATGTTAGATTGTATGTTTGAGGTGAAAGTTTCTCACAAATTTTACCATTGTGCCCTGCAATTCACTTACTAGCCGCTAGGCTGGCAATTTTGCAATACTAAAGAATATGATACTTTTAAATCGTCCTGACCTTAATTCAGCGACATATTTCTGACTCCTTCCCACGATGATTGCAAGCAAAAACAAGTATGTTATATTTATATCAGAAACAACCGCCTTTGTCATTTCTGGGCAAATTTAGGTCATCGCTGTGTACCTGGTTGTCAAGACAACCAAGTAATGCT
The DNA here is from genome assembly GCF_035083965.1 of Branchiostoma lanceolatum. Classification (NCBI taxonomy): domain Eukaryota; kingdom Metazoa; phylum Chordata; class Leptocardii; order Amphioxiformes; family Branchiostomatidae; genus Branchiostoma; species Branchiostoma lanceolatum. Next base: position 19,003,195 of record NC_089722.1, on the reverse strand, counting down.
TGACAACCAGGTAATGAATAATTCAGAGCAGATTTAATCTTATCCCCCAGGGATGAGTTAGAACAATACCAATTGTTTGGACACAAACCCTAAAAACATCTCTTGTTTTTATAACAAATTACAATATTTGGCTAAAATAAATCAAAGAAAAAAAAAAACTCTTCCCCAAAAAAGTATCATCAAATATTGAAGCAGTCTATTACTAAGATGTAAGCCAAGCCATGTCCAACCATTGCAATGAATAAGCATATTTAGTTCAGTGGCGCTTTAGAGTCCTTTGAGTTCACCAGTGGAAAATTACTGCATTAGGACTTTCAAAGTAGGTCAGAGGTGAAAAGGACACAAAAGACTTGTCCGTCTTGCTCTGGTGAACACCAACCACTCTGTGAGTGTGAATACGATTAAGGCATGTCAGGACGCACTTCTTGTTCAACATACAGGTGAACCAGTCACGCTCCAGAAAAAATGGAGTCAGCAAACATATTTACTAATTAATAATAGGCTTCTTCATTCCAGTCTTGGATGATAATATTAACACAAGTCAAGAAATACAACTTATACAAGTCACTGGAAATCAAGACTACATGATACAAGGATAATTACTAAGAAACAATTTTGCTCACCTCAAAAGTGAAACAGTCTATGTTTGAAATTTCGAACATGTAGTCAGTATAGCTAGTGGTTCACTCAATAAGCTTTAGATTATGGAACTTACTTATTATTAACATGTAGTGTCTAGATAAGAAAGTTAAGTCAATTTGGAGTAACCACTTTTACATACATGTAAGGACCACCTGGCCAATGTGACCACTTTTTGGTGATCACTTAGATACATGTAATTTTCAAACTGACATGTATAATTATAAAGCACTGAGAATCCTGTCAACATAGACCAGATTTTATCAGTCTCTAGATATTAGTGACATTGTGTTGGCGTAACGCCATTACTTAGGGTGTTTGGTCCGGAACCCAATGGTCCTTGGTATGAATCCCCTGACATACCACTAATGTTGTGACATTGGGAAAAGCACCTGACCTTCCTTCCAATACTATGCCCTAGACATAGTGGATAAAATCCCCTTAGCCCCTACAGTCTCAAAAAGGCTGTGGGACTACCTTTACCTTTTACCTTTAGATATTGGGAAAATAAAATTAAAAATGGCTGTTTATTTTCTACCACAAGTCAGTGCTGGTGTTGTCGGTGTCCCCATATGATTGTTTGTTTGTTTGTTTGTTTGTTTGTTTGTTTAAAAATCCAAATGACATCTTCACTAAGAATCATGTCTATAGTGACCACCTGTCCACGTAGACCAGATTTTATCTGTCCTCTGAGTGTTTTTTTGGCAGTTTGCTAGGATTCTAAATATTGAAAACGTCCTGAAAATTTAGTGTAGGTTGTTTATTTTCCCCCACGGTGGAGTGCTGATGTTTATATTTGTTATCCTCAGGCCATTGCCGACAGCGATGTCGCATACACGACGCAACGCAACATGCTGGACTTCCCGCAGAACGTTTCTCCCGACAAGGTTATCCGCGACGCGAGCACCGAGGCAGACAAGAAACTGTCCGAGTTCGACGTGGAGATCAGGTGATTTGATATTAATTAGTAGAGATCTAAATCTTGAAACTTTTGCGGTGTCTTTATTTTCAAGGTGACCTCTCAAAGTTGTGTAAAGGTCTCCCTTGAATGGCTACTGTATGGCAGAATTGTTTGAACCGTAAATCTAAAAGCAAACCTTCTTTTTCCTCCTACCACTGCAAAGTACATTAGAACTTAAAGTAAAACATTTTACTGGGACCTAATGTAGACCCCAGATACTGAGATTTAATGTTTTTAGCACAATTTGTATTCGTGCATCTTTCCATGAAAGCTGTACAAATGATCACCTCTTCATAAAGACCTCCTGACCACTTTTTGGTGGTCCTTTAGATACCTTTTCTACTGACACATAAGCATATTAAGAATCTTGTCTACATTGACCACCTGTCCACATAGATAATATTTTATCGGTCCCCTGAGTAGTCTTGGGCAGTTTTAACTGCCCATAGTGATGCTGGTGGTGGTGTTGTAGTGAGGGTTGTTCAATCAGAAAATAAAGATCCTCAGGGTCTGCATGGTCAGTAGGTCCACTTTCTTGTGTTGGTTAAAGTGAGAGTACCTTTGATTCTTTGGTTAAGGATAATGTTTTACACTAAACAAGATGCCTTTCTCTATGGCTTACTTAAAAACTGAAAAAAATATCACTCTTTGTCTCCAGTATGCGCCAGGATGTGTACGATGTGCTGGAGATCTTAAAGAAGAGCGACAAGTCAGCAAACCTCTCCCCTGAGTTCAAGCGCTACCTGGAGAAGCTCATCAAGTATGGCAGGAGGAACGGTATGGAAACTTGAAGGCCTTATATGCTCCAGTCCCAATTACACTGGGGCCCGACGGGGGTCAGGAGGAGATTTGATACCATCCCATGATTCCTCAATACACATCCAGTAATACACACCCACAGATGGCTGACTGTGGGCAAGAAGTATACAGACTTGGCATGTTGCCTTTGATATTGCAGCAACAGGTACAATTTGAGCATAAGATTTTCTTCTCTTGAACTGTCAAAAGACTAAAGTAGTCCATGAGACTGCCTGACCTTTGTAATTTATGCACAACTTTCTAAATTGTGTCACAAACACCTACGGACCATTGTACAAACATTCACCACAAATTCTGTGTCCAAACTTGACCAAACTACAGTGTTTTTCTGAAAACACTGTTGATTGATGATATCATACTACTTGTGCATCAGAAAAACCGAAATGCACCAAAAAGCACCCATGGAAAAGTACAGAAAATTATGTTTGTTTACAATTATTACAAAAACAATATCAAATATGATTTTCTGTACTTTCCCATGGGTGCTTTTTGGTGCATTTTGTTTTTTCTGATGCACAAGCAGTATAGTATTATCAATCAACAGTGTTTTCAGAAAAACACTGTAGTTTGGTCAAGTTTGGACACAGAATTTGTAGTGAATATTTGTACAATGGTCCACAAGTGTTTGTGACACAATTGAGAAAGTTGTGCACAAATTATAAAGGTCCGACAGTCTCATGGACTACTTAAGTCTTTTGACAGTTCAAGACAAGAAAATCTTATGCTCAAATTGTACCTGTTGCTGCAATATCAAAGGCAACATGAAAAGTCTATATGCTTCTTGCCCATAGTCAGCCATCTGTGGGTGTGTATTACTGGATGTGTATTGAGGGTTCATGGGATGGTATCATTTCCCCCCCTGGACGGGGGTGTAGTCCCGGCCAGGCCCCAAAGCCACAAATTTGTCCTCACGGCGTCTATTTGTTACGGGGCCCTAAAATAGCCCGACAGCCGCAGAGTGTCCCGTTTGAAAGTGCAAAAAACAGCCTGTGAACCACCTGCCAGGCTGTGTTTCTGATGACGTTGTGTATCTATTAGTATTATACTCTCCTAATTGAAGGCATTATTCTTTTCATGAAATGGATACTATTATTTTTGAACAAATTCAAAATTCAATTCTTTTGTCTTAGGTCTCCACCTTCCCAAGGAAACCCAGGAAGAGATTAAGAAGATCAAGAAGCGACAGAGTGACTTGTGCATCGACTTCAACAAGAACCTGAATGAAGAGAAAACCGTCTTGGAGTTTAAGAAAGAGGACTTAGGTATGAGATACATACTTGTTACTTTGTCTTACTTTGTTTACTTTGTGTTGAGCATCAACTGTCACATGTTACACATGAGAAGGGCTAATGGTATTAAGAAATTCTCAGAGATATGTGATCTTTGATTTCTTGTTCATTTTTGTATATGGGAGTAGAAGGGTCACAAAGCAGTCTGGGTAAGGGTGTGAAGTCTGCCATCTCTGATTGCCTATATTTTCACCTATCCAGCTGGTTTTATAAAGTCAGACAGTCTAGAGAAGACCGATGCAGGACTGTACAAGATGACCCTCCAGTACCCTCACTACTTCCCCTGTATCTCTGACTGATGTATTTTACATGGTTTGTTTCTTTCCTGTCTAGCTGGCTTGCCTGATGACTTTATAGACAGTCTAGAGAAGACAGATACAGGACTGTACAAGATGACCCTACAGTACCCTCACTACTTCCCCTGTATGAAGAAAGCCAGGGTTCCCTCAACACGACAGAGGATGGAGAAGGCCTTCCAGTCCAGGTATGGAAAGTTTAGGGTTGTGGGGTGTTGTAATTTTTTGGTACGTACGAAGGAAGGGTCTCCTGCTTTAGATTTTTTTCCGTCCCACTCATTGTTTTGGAGCCCTCGTAAAACATTTTTGGGAAAGACGGTGTGAAATTCTTTTTCCGTCCTGGCACGGAAGGACGGGTCCTGGAGACAGCCCTTACATTGTATGCTTACCAAGTAAAATTCATCACAAAACACAGGTATTAACCCTCAAACATTTTTCATTGCATTTTCATTTTTGACCCCAGGCGTGGGTTTTGACCCCGTTCAGTCATTTCAGTCACAAATAATAGTTCAGGTGTTTGAGGGTTAAGGGTTACATACATCATGTATATTGTATACAAGATGGTAAGTTTTGCTCAAGGAAAATGCTGACATTTTTTTTATTACAGGTGCCTTAAAGAGAACACACCTATCTTGGAGGAACTGGTGGAACTAAGGCACAAGGTGACTATGTTCTTTCTTTACTTGTAAGTTGCAGTCTTGAAGATGTGAAATGATGTGGTTTCAAAAAGAACCAGAATTTGATTGGTTGGTTCTTAGATAGAAAAAAATGATAGTGCTGTGCTGGAAAACCAAAATCAGTGGAGAAAATCTGTGACCTTGGTGCATTTGTAGAAACAGTTCAGGAATGGAAATCGTCAAGTGGAATTTTCCTTCCAGCCTTCCCTTTAGATTTACCAAATTTCTAAATGTCCCTCCCAGGTTCACACTGAAAAGAGTTATGCATTAAAGTAGCCCAAAGCAATGTTAGTGTGTAAGAAGTTGGATTTTCAAATTCAATTTTCTAGTCCTTTCTATACATAGTATTTAAATAACACTATCCCAGTGCATATCGGCCTTCATGGAGCAAAGATGCGATGTCGTTGTGTGGTAAAAATCATTGAAAATCTGGCCGCTGTTGTTTGGTGGTCCCAATATATAAAGGACTCCTCGTGCGGCTTGTTTCTGTACTCTTTTTAAATGTCCAAAGTATGAAGTCATGATAGAAATGTGCTGATATGAGCATATTAGTAAATGTTAATATCATACAGATTTCCATATTCAGAATATTTCCAGTTTTAACATTCTGAAATTGCTTTGGCTCCTTTAACTGAGGCTCCTTTTGTTGCAGAAAGCTTCCCTGCTTGGTTACCCCACCCATGCTGCCTTCATCACGGAGATGCGTATGTCCAAGACGGACAAGGCGGTCGCCTTCTTCCTGAGTGAACTCGCAGAGAAGATGAGGCCTCTCGGCAAGGAGGAGTTGAAAATCTTCCTCAAGTACAAGAAGGAAGAGGTTGGTGTGATATGGATTATACAGTCATAGGTTCAAATCCCATTCTAGGGCAGGATCGAGGAGATGGAATCTTCCTCAAGAAGGAAGAAGTTGCAATTGGTGTGATATGGATTAGAAGGTCATGGGTTCAAATTCCATTCTAGCTGCTGATGCTCTGAAATCCGATTGCCCATCATGCTGATGTTTGCAAGAGGACCCTACAGTACCCTCACTACTTCTCTAGCATGAAAAAGGCCAGGGTCTCCTAGCTTAAAGGCGCTTAAAGGACGGAGTGTGGAAACACATGTTGGTGCACAACACTGGTGC